>NC_056748.1:174369067-174559067 GCF_019279795.1 Protopterus annectens
TTGGGTTTTATAATTTGCACTCTGATTCCTCACATCTCTGTTGAAACTTTCTTCCCCACCCCCCTCATTGTGGTTTCTATTGCTTGTGTGTTATTAACTCATGGTTCCCTTAATTTGAACTGTTAATAGCAGCAGTCTGCATTTAAAGTGGAACAGCCTTACAAGACTATCTGCAAATATATAGAGCTGAGTATATTTTTCTGTATTATTCTGTATTATAGAGGTAAATTGTTGCTTAGATATCTGTTGTCTTAGTGTTCTGCAAATACAGAGAGATCAGTATATATTTTTTGGGTTTTATAATTTGCACTCTGATTCCTCACATCTCTGTTGAAACTTTTCCCCACCTCCCCTTCCTGTTCTGGTAGTAGTTTAAATTTGGTGGCTTTTGCAGTGCCCGCCCCACTGTAGATTTGATCTAGGACACTCCCCCAGTCCCATCTCTTTATCGCATTCTACCTAATAAACCCTTTCTGCACTTGCATGTAGTCCTTTTTAATTTAATTACATTTTTTCAAACTGTGTGTGGACTAATATTGCTACATACTCAAGTGTGCCAGCTTGCACTGCATGTGAATTGTTTTTACTACTGTTTTTGCTACTTTTCTGAAAAAAAAATTGTAAGCCTGTTTCCTACCTTTCCTCTCATTAGTATTCCAGATACAGATTTGCTGTATCTAGGACTATTTGTAAGCTTCTGAGCCCCCAAGCCTTTCTGTGTTGGAGGGAAGCCTTCTAGCTTATCAGTGGGAGTGGTAAGCACTAGGTAACCTGTCTACCACATAAGGAGTGGTTCTGGCCCAGAATTTGTAATTATTGGCCGTTTGGGCGCTCTTCCATCTCTCTCAACTTTCTGATTTGAAGGCCTACATTTGCACTTGTTTCTGTCCTGTAACTCCTGGGCCCATCTCATTTGCTTACTCAAAAAAAAAATTTTGCTTTTACTTTATTTGTGTTTCTTCCTACTTTATTTTGCTTTTGCATCATCTTAAAAGTACTCAGTTGTATTTATTACTGCTTGGTGTAACTCATTCTAAGCCTTTTAGTTTAAGCACTTGGGCTTCAGACCAGTTGTTTTACATTAGGAAGGTTTGTGGCCTGCACTGTGGTGGCAGGACAGGTAGCTTACATCCTTCTAAGTTGGGAACTGCTGATTGAGGGCTCAGTCTCTGTTATTCTAAAAGTGTTTTAATTCTGGTTTAAGCACTTGGGCTTCACGCCAGTTGTTTTACATTAAGAAGGTTTGTGGTCTGCACTGTAGTGGCAGAACAGGTAGCTTACATCCTTCTAAGTTGGGAACTGCTGACTGAGGGCTCAGTGTCTGTTATTCTAAAAGTGTATTCGTTCTGTTTTAAGCACTTGGGCTTCAGGCCAGTTATTTTACATTAAGAAGGTTTGTGGTCTGCACTCTTGTGGGAGGAGAGGCTGGACTCTGCCCTTCTGAGCTGGGAATTTCTGGTTAAAGGCTTATAGTGCCTGCATATTTGAACTGTTTCTTACTGAAATTGGTACACCTTGTTTGCTGTAGCATATACTAGATCCAGGCCTGCTGAATCTAGCTTTATTTGTATGCTGCTTGTTTGTTTGCTTGTTATTTCCCTGAAACGCTAATTCCACCTAAAACGTGGCTTTTCAGTGCTTCTGTGGATCCCTAGTGATATCTGCATTGCTTACTGTACTTATTTCCTTGTTTCACTTGAAAGAAAGTTACTGTTTGTCATTTTTGCATTTAAGTTACCTGTAACACATTGCATTTAAGTTACCTGGCACTTGCTCACTAAAGCAATTATATAAGTCAGCACTAAAATATTAAAAGCACTACACCCCCACAAACTCCCCTTGTACCTTGTTCCCCATTGGCCCTTTTTTTCAATTGTAAAGGAATTCCCAATACTATTCTAGCATGTCCAAAGGTCAGTTGTCAATCTCTTCTCCAGTCCAGCTGGTGAATCTGGGAATCTTGAGGCAATGTTACAACTGCCTCATGTACACAGACAACCCTCTCATCCTCCCAACAAATTCCAACACATGTGAGAGATGCAACCATATAGCCTTACTGCAGGCTAAGCTCTCTCAACTCAGTACTGGTGAAACCAGTCAGGAGGAGAAGGAAACCACACTCACTACAATTCCAGTCTCACATAGACCTACCACAAGAGCAAACCAAACACATAAACACACAAAAACATACTCGGAGGCTCTAAATAAAAATCTGCCTAAGCAGCAGAGACCTCCAAAGCAGACACCCAAGCAACCGCTACCCCAAAACAAAACACGTGCAACACATAGCTCACAAAGCCAGTGTGCTGAACAGTCACAGCCCTTAAGGCTAAACAACGCACCTGATACACTTGTAATAGGTGACTCTATCGTCAGGCACACTGACGTCCTGCTCACCAGGCTGAACAAGGAGAAGGTCACGGTGAGCTTCCTGTCGGGTGCTAGGATCCTCCACATAACACAAGCACTCAGGTCACTCCAAGGCAAGTACAAATATGACTCAGTCATTGTCCATGCTGGTGTGAATGACCTGAGATGTACCTCCCTGGACTACATGAAAATAGACATAGAGGAGCTCTCTGAGCATGTAGCCCAGGCCGGTATGACCCTGACCTTGAGTAGCATCTTACCCTCACCAAGAATGATGCCACAATATGAAGACAAGATGATCAATTTCAACAATTGGCTTAAGTATTGGTGTCATTCAAAGGGGATCCAATGCCTGTCAGCCTGGGATGACATGCTCGACAAGCCACGATGCTTCGCTAGGGACGGTTTGCACCTGTCACCCTTGGGCTTTTGGATATTGGCAAAGGCTCTTGCTACCCCCATAGTGCCTTTTTTAGGGAAGGCTCAAAAGACAAACCCACCTCTATAGGTATCACAAGGGATAAGAAACCAAGAGTAATGCTACTCAATGCCAGAAGTCTAAAACTCAAGATGCACGCACTCGAAACTCTCCTTAGCATGGAGAACATCGATATCTGTGCAGTAACAGAAACCTGGTTCAAGGCTCCCGAGAGCACCCCAGCAGTACCAGGTTATACCTCATACCATGCTTGTCGGCTCCAAAACTTGGACCGTACCACAAAAGGAGGGGGACTATCAATATTCGTCAAAGATACCCACACCTCCAGGTTGGTGGCACAGCACGAACCATCAGAGACTATCCATGTGCAACTAACAGTGGGTAAAACTGCCTTCCAGTTTATAGCCTGCTACAGACCACCCTCCCAAACCCAGGAACCCCACTCGGCCTTCCTGAAAACACTGGAAAATATGAAGGTCTCTCCAAACACCATTATATTGGGCGACTTCAACTACTCAAACATAGACTGAGAGCATTACTCTAGGTCCAACACCCTAGCCCAAAGGTTCCTAGAATTTATAAACTCAAATGCTATGGAACAACTTGTTACCACTCCCGCATGAGGGGAAAACATACTGGACCTGATCATCACCAACATGGGGACTCTATGCTCCAGACCAGAAGTGTATCCCTCACTGGTAAGATCAGACCATAAACTAATCTCACTGGATATTCACATCCCGACTCCACACCCTGCCCTGAAAACCACAGTGAAAAACTTCTCTAAAGCAAATTTCACACTCCTCAAAACTGAGGTGGAATCCTTCAAAGCCCCCAGGCCTGTGGAAAATACGGCCCAAACCACAGAATCCTTTATAAATGCATTCTATGAACACCTTCAGGAATGCATGGATCATGCAATCCCAGATAAAACCAAAACCCAATCCTCCAAAGGCAGACGTCCTGTCTGGTGGACCCCAGCCATAGACAAACTATACAATAGAAGGAGGAAGCTACTACATGATAGAGCAAAATCCCAAAAAGGGAAGGCATCTCTGATCAGTATTAGCAAAATCTATGGGCACTCATAAAATCGTCTAAGGCCAGCTTCGAGAGAAAAATTGCACAGGACACTAAGGATAATCACAAGGCTTTCTTTAGTTATGTTAGGAACCTGGGTGGGAATTCCCAGATATGCTCAGAATTAGTCCAAAATGACAAAAAATACACCGAACCCACAGACATTGCCAACATCCTAGCTGACAGGTTCAGCGCAAACTTCTCCCCCCCACCAAAAGGGCAAATATTTATCCCAGCAGAGTGCTTCCCCCCTGACATCTCAGATGCTCAGGTAAGAGCTGCCCTCTCCAAAGCAAAAAACACAGCATCAATGGGACCAGACGGTGTCCCGGGCTGCATCCTACATGAACTCCAAGAAGAGCTAAACCCAAACATAAAACTACTGTTCAATCGCAGCCTTACTACAGGATATGTACCCAAAGAGTGGCGTACAGCAACAGTGGTCCCTCTCCACAAAGGTAGTGCCTCAATGGATCCTGGAAACTATCAGCCAACTATAAGCCTGACTAGCTTGGTCTGCAAAGCTATGGAAAGGATCATCATGGACCTCATAAATAAAGATATTGGGGACCTACAGACACTGGATCCTACCCAGTTCGGCTTTGTTAAGGGCAGATCCTGCCTCTTAAACCTGGTTGATTTCTTTGAAACAGTCACCAAGGCCATTGACGAGGGGAAGGTGGTCCACACAGCCTACCTGGACCTCGCAAAAGCCTTCGATACAATACCCCACTCGGGCATTATAGATAAGCTCACCAGCTTAAATATAAACCCCTATGTCACTAGATGGGTTGCAAACTGGCTCAAGGACAGAACCCACATGGTTAGAATTGCTGGAGCCATGTCAGACCCCAAACCAGTTACAAGTGGCGTTCCACAAGGCTCAGTCCTGGGACCTCTCTTGTTCGGTATATATTTCTCGGAGGTACAGGCCAACACAGAAGGACTGTGGCTGACTAAGTTCGCAGATGACTGCAAACTGAGCGCCATAATCGACTCTCCAGCCGACACAAGCATCCTCCAAAAGGGCCTCATAGAAACAGACAACTGGTGCCAGAGCCATGGCCTCAAGCTAAATGCCAAAAAGTGTATAGTCATCCCCTTTGGCAAAAACAAAGTGCCCACAAATTACCACATAGGTGGTAATCCATTAAGTACAGAAGAAGTAATTAGGGACCTGGAGACCCAAGTTGATAGCAATCTCTCATTTGACAACCACGTGGCCAAAGTGGTTAGAAAAACATTTTATATAGCCCACCTAATCATGAAGGGATTCACATCTAGATCAGTGGAGGTCATTGTGCCTCTTTACTCATCCCTCATCAGGCCCATAATTGAGTACAATGCCCCTTTTGGGATGTACCTTACCAGACACCTGCAGCAACTGGAAAGACCCCAAAAGTACCTCACCAAGAGGATCATAGGGCTCAAACAGATGCCATATGCTGCCCGGTTAAAGAAACTCCAGCTCTATTCAGTGGCATACCACCTGCTCAGAGGCGATCTGTGCCTGATGTATAAAGCCATGTCCAACCCGGAATTAATGGACATGCTGCACCTCAGAAAATCCAAATCCCATTGAGCTACGCACTTGAGAGACTTGAACCTCAGCACTGAAATAAATAGGACATGCTGGAGTGACACATTCATAATCCAGAGGCTCCCTTCACTCTGGAATAAAATCCCAGTCCAGGTTAGGCAGAGTCCCTCATTGACTCTCTTCAAGAGGAATCTTGATGAGTGGATGGGAGATCGTAGGTTTACCCCGGGTATCACTTCTGTGTCACTGTTAGACAGAGGCAGAGTATACTAACCTCGAAAAAGGGCATAGCAAAATTAGTTTAAAATGGGTGGCAAAAGCCAAACACACTCTGGCTAGGCTTATAAATGCCCTAGGGCAGATAGCCTAGTATGAAACTATGAACCTATGAATCAGCATCTCATCTCTGTATGGAAAATAAAGTTGCACTTCTGGTGGTACACAGGATTGCTTTGACGGCCATCCAACAGTGAGGAAGTGGTTGAGCATCTGCAAAACTGGATCAGTCTTTGCATGATCTCTTAGCTCATCAAGTCTCATGGTAGAAAATTACGCACTTCCATGACATCAAAGTCAAAATTCTCTGTGGTATTTCTGGGCAATCTGGATAAGGTATCAGCTAGATAAAGAAGTTTGCCTTTTGTATATACCATTTTGAAATTATACATTTGTAATCTGAGCATCATTCTTTGTAGTCTTGCTGGAGCGGTATGCATAGGATTCTTTAAAATAGTGACTAGAGGTTGATCAGTTTTGACTTGGATAGCTCGACCATAAATATAATCATGGAACTTCGAACATGCGAACACAAGTGCCAATAGTTAATTTTCAATTTAAGCATACTGCAGCTCAGTTTGGGTAAGAGTTCTATATGCATAAGTAATAGGTCTGCCCTCTTGAAGGATAACTGCACCAACACCGAACTTTGAAGCATCACAAGAAAGAACTACTGGTTTGTAGACATTACAGTATCTCAATGTAGGCGGATTTACAATTTGCTGTTTAAGATTATCAAATGCTCTCTGGTGTTGTTCTAATCATGACCAGGCAGCATTTTTGCATGTCAGCCCTCTTAAAGGCACTGATAACTCACTAAAGTCAGGGATATATTTGCTCAAATCGTTAACCATACCAAGAAAATGCTGTAGGCATTGGACATTGTTTACAGCTGATATCTCAAGAATGGCTGCTTGTTTGGAAGGGTCTGGTCATAAGCATCTACAGGTAAATAAATGACCTACATAAGTAACGTCTGGTAGTCTGAATTTACATTTTAGAGTTTTAAGTTTCAAGTTCACTTCACGTGCTCTGTCCAGAACGTTCCTGAGGTTTCTGTCATGCTCTGCTTCACCGTTACCTCCAACCAGGAAATCACCAACTATTATAGCACAAGGGTAGCTCGAAAAAATTTGCTCTATTCCATGCTGAAAGACTTCACTTGCAGAATTTATTCCAAAAGGCATCCTGAGGAATCTGCATCTACCAAATGGTGTGCTGAATGTAGTCAGTAGTGAAGATTTGCGCTCAAGCATAACTTGCCAAAATGAACTCTCTGCATCTAGGACAGAAAAAACAGTGGCATTTGGCAAGAGAGTGCCAACCTCCTCAACTGTACTCATAGGATGATGAGGTCTCTAATGCCTTGTTCAAGTCTTTTGGGTCAATGCATATTCTGATTTTCTTCTGAACTTTTCTTAGCAGCAGCTACCATGGAAGACACCCACTCAGTTGGCTCTGTGACTGGACAAATCACCCCTTGCTGCAACATTTTGTCTCAATGGACCTTTATTTTGTCCTGCATAGCTATTGGAACTCTCCTCGCTGGTCTGACCACTGGACTGACCTCTGGATCTACTTTCATGGAGTATACAACTGGAAGTTTGCCTAACCTGTCATCAAAAATGTCAGCATATTCTGAGAAAATAGCATCACTGAAAGTGGAACTGGGACGTGCTTACATGATGTAATACTTCTTTCATAAAAGAAAGCAGTTTCATTCTCAAACGGTCTTTGAGACCTAATAATGACTGTACAGGTCTTCTGACTACATAAAATTGCAAACTTTAACTGTTCCCAGCCGAATACCATGAAAGCACTACTGAACCTTCGTTTTGAATCTATTCACCACCATAAGCAACAAGCTTCGCACAATTAACCAAATTAAGTTGCTCAACCAGCTCTCACTCTTGCAAATGTTTTTGCTGATATCACATTACACTTTGAACCAGTGTCTACTTTGAGCTCTATGGGTTTACCACTGATCAGGACAGTACAAAACACTTCATTCTTTGCCAGCAAATCCACTGCATTAACCCCTTCACTGACCACTGACACATCATCCACATAGAAAGTAGGGTTGCAGCTTTCTACATGATCAACTTGCTTTTTTCAGTGACGTTTCTTAATAACTGAATGAGGCTTGTTTGATTTACAAAATTTTGAAAGTGGTTCCATCTTTTACATTTGTGGCATTGCTGACCAAATACTAAGCACTTCTCTATTTTAGACTCATGGTGGGTAACACAATTATGACAGTTAACAATAAGACTTGACTTGGGTTTTCCTGATTCACCCATATATTGCACTGAGCATATCCATTTTGCTAACTTAGTCTTGGAACTTGCTAGAAAGTTACAGGTCCTCCCTGTGAATCCCACAGAGGCTGCAGCTGCCATGTGCTTAGGCCCGCTTCTGCTTGCCATGTGCTGCATGCTGTCTATGCTTGCTCTAGAGGCTGCTGAAACTAAGCTCTTGCCATGTGTAAGCATACTTGTGTGCCTTTCTGTGACCTCATGGATTTGACAAATCACTACGGCTTTGCTCAACATTAAATCACTGTCCTGAAACAAAATCTTTCTCACTGCAACACTATTAACCCCACACACAAGCCTGTCCTTTATTAATTCATCTTTCAAATCACCAGATCTGCAAGTTTTAGCCTTATTTCTCAAGTCAGTGATATAAGCTGCAAAAGTTTCACCTCGCTTTTGGTCTCTTGCATAAAATAGATGCCTCTCTAATGTAACATTTGTCTGGGGGGTTGCGCATTTCTCTGAATTTACACTTCAAGCATGCAGGGTCTTCCCTTGATTCTGATGGTACAACAATATGGTGGTTTTCCCCTTCTCCTGCATATACTGCTGGTGCATACACAAATGAATGGCTAATTAGCTAAGCAAAATGAATGACCTTGTATGTGCATCTTTGTCAGGAAAAGGCTGCTAATATGAAATATCGTATTCATCAAACACAAGTGGACTGGGTCTGTGAAATGCCTCTGCCATATTAGCTCACAGTAGTGAACTGGAATTATGTACGAACATACATACATAAATATATGCCAGAACTTGTAATTATGCCCAATAACACAACAGATTCTCTGAAATAACTGCACTTTGCCAAATAAGTCTCCATAGCACAAGAACACTTTAAAATCACTGTACTCTGCGAAATCACTCCTTATCAGTATAAGAAGTACATTGAAATTAATGTACTTTGCAAACAAACTGTACACAGCAGAAAAAGCTCAGCGTAAGAAACATTTCAAAATGGATGCACTTTGCAAATAAACTGTACGACAGAGAAACCTTTCAAAATGGTTGTACTTTGCTTAACTCTGTACAATGTAAGAAAAATTTTGAAATGGAAGCACTCTGTGAATAAATACACACAGCACAAGAAACTTTTTTGAAATGGCTGTACTTTGACTGCACTTTTTGATCATTTGAGCACTATCACCCAACCTGCTCAATATACCTTCACCATCAACTCTGCACATCATGCCTTGAAGAAGTTGCACTCTCAATCCCGGTTCTGACACCATGTTGCGCGTCTGGTCAGGATAAAACAGACTAACAGTTGTGGGTTCAGTTCAAGCAGCTTTATTACACACAAACACATCGGGAATGAGGCTTAGTAACGTAAACTTAAATAAACGTATAAACAGACTGACTATTACACTCATATGTGTTAATACTCTGGCTGTTGTCTCAAAATGGCACTGCTGCCTGCACATGCTCACTATTTATATGCACATGCCTACATCTGGAAATGCTTCTTAAAGTAACACACACACACACACACTCTGTTCTATAGCTTCTATTAGTGAGAGCTTGTTCAGGATCTGCTTAGTCTGTCTGCCACTGTATTTTGCTCCAATGGAATGTATAGGGCATGAAGTGCCACAGAATGCTGTAGAGGCAGCTCTCAGGCCATCACTGCCAACCATCAAAAAGGATATGACCTTGTATCCCCTTGCTTGTTCAGGTACCACATCACTGTAGTGTTGTCTGTAATTAACCAATGAGGACCTACAGACCACAGATGAAAACTTTTAAGGTATGAATCACTGCCAACATCTTTTATGTTTATGTGCTTTGGTGTTTCCTGAAGACCCCCCAAGCATTGCAGCTGCACTTCCATGGACACTGCTGTGTATGTAAAATCTGAGGAGTTCATCTGGACAGACTGAACAGGGTTCTTAAGAAAGAAAGAAAGGGAGTCCTAGATTCAGAGACACTTGAACCCTCCACCGCTGCAGGTCATATTTCACAAATCTAAGGCATGGTACCTGAAAATCCAAGGGATGAAGGTGCTGGGTCCAACAATTCTTCAAGTACCACTGAATTTTACTCATGTGTAGGCTGAATGGTGGTATCATAAGGATGCCATGAGGCCTAGAATTTAGAGAAACTCCCTTGCTGTGGTCACATCTAGAAGACAGACATCCAGAAAATGTCCTGATAAGTCAAAACTTTGTCATCTGACTATCAAAAACCCCAGGAAAGCAATTCACTCAGAGGGTGAAGGTTCAATGTGAAACCGAAGTGGAAAAGGAGGGATGTGACCTTGTCTAAGGACTCCAAGCTCCTGGATACAGAATCTGCTCAAATCAGCAAGTTATTTAAAAAACATATGTGCTATCACGCATGGCAGAAGTGAAATTTCTGTAAGGAAGCATGAAGAAAAGCAAATGGTGCAGTACAGTATAAGCTCCTTCGCACTTCCTCACAAAAGGTTCACTTCTACCACACATGCACATGACCATGCACATTCTTTTTATTTTCTTTGTCATGTTCTATTAAATAAATAACTACAAAGGTATTACACTGTAGAAATGCAACTACATCTGCTTGACTAGAGAGGGCATAGCAGAGTTCTAGTTTATGCTTTGACTAATTACAACAAGAAAGAACAGTGATGTTCAACATTGTTAAGAGTGGAAACATTATTTGTTGTATGGCAGTTGGCACAGAGTAAGACGGCAATGACCTATTAATGAATTAATTCCTGAGGAGCAAGGTTTGGTTCCCACATTTTTCATTTTCCTCTAATGTCACCTAATCTGAAGGTTGCTTGGGGCAACTGGGAACTTGGGTTAGACTCCTAAATTGTCTTCTGGAAAGCATGTCTAGTGGCTAACTATGGATGACCTTTGAACTAAGCACATCAAACACCCAGTAGAAATTACATTTCCTAATAAATAAGCAACATGAAACTTGATGTTCTTCATATTGATCACTGCTGCGGTAGCCTTAGCTATATAGGTTATATCCTGCCAAGGATACAAGTCAGCTGTTACAGCCTTGACAGGATATAACCCATATAGTTAAGGCTACTGCAGCAGTGATCATTTGAACATCTAATGTCAAAGTAACTTCAATTTACATAACTCCGCTTTCTGTAAAAAAAAAGCTTAAGTATTGTTCACAATATCTGAAGCAGTGTAAAACAAATGGTTTTAATTGGATAACGAGAGTCTGCCTTGTTGAATCATTAGACATTTCTATTCAATCATTTTTATTTGTTTGTAATTTCAGGCTGAAGAACTGGTACTTGGCAATAGATGCTCTACACTTCAGTAAGGATGGTTTGGGGTGGAGTCTGGGCAGATCTGGGTGGTGTTTGTTGCTTTTCAGGCACCAGTCTGGTGTCCAGTCCAAGACTGAATGTGTGTCCTCCACCCAGTGCCTGCCAGAAAAGCCAAGGGCTTTCTTAATCAACAGGATAAAGTTGGTATCCATCAATGAGACAGAATGAATGTTTTAGACCTGTTTATATTGTTTTACAGCCTTGTCAGTGCACTTAAATTCATAAGTATTGGGTTTGAGACTATAAAGAGAATCTAAAAATTAGAAACTTATCAAACTGTATAAAATGAAAAGAAACAGCAGAAAAAGAAGTTATGCACTTACCATAACGTTCCATGTTTGTTGTCCTCTCTCGCCCTTCTTTCTTACTGGATGGGTTCAGAGCCGAGTAGCCAATATACTAGCTCGAAGTCTCTGACTTGGCTCGTGGCTCAATACCTATCCCACAATGCATTGGAGTAATCCCCAGATCCTGTCTGCTGCTAGCCATAAACGGAATGTATATTTCTATCTACATAACATGAAAAATATACACAATTTATATATAAGAGGAAAAGCAAGCAATTTCAGAGGAACTTTCTCAGTGGAAGGAAAGAAAAAACTCTCTTCCAAGTCCTCTAGGAGCCTTGGCTGGGGGAAGGAGGGAGAGACGTAAGAAAGAAGGGCGAGAGATGACAACAAACATGGAACGTTATGGTAGGTACATAAATTGTTTATGTTATGTTGGCCCTTTCACCTTCTTTCTTACTGGATGGAACAGCATCCCTAGCACCATTTTCATGGGTGGCTCATGGGAGTACACCTTTGAGCACTGTGGACCCAAAAGAAGCTCTGTCCCTGGAGACCAAATCTACCTTGTAATAAGTAATAAAAGTACGGGCCCTGGCCCGTGTAGCCACTGCACAAATGCTATCCATAGATAGTCTAGCATAGTAAGCAGATGAAGTTACTAGAGCTCTAGTTGAATGGCCTTTCATTTTTAAAGGTAGATTTCTATTGTTTGAATTGTATATATAGGTAATACAACTGGTAAGCCAATTTGAGAGTGTGACTTTTGATACTGGTTTGCCTCCCTTTGCTTGAGAAAAAGAAACAAATAGTTGATCTGTTTTCCTGAAATCTTTGGTTCTATGTAAAAATCTCAGTTGCCTATGTACATCCAACTGATGTAGTTTGCATTCTGCCTTGTTGGAATGATTAGGAAATAATACTGGAAGTTCAATAGACTGGTTCAGCTTGGATTGAGAGCAGACTTTTGGCACAAAAGATGGATTAGTCCTCAAGGATACTCTATCCTTATGAAAGATTAGATATGATGGCTTAATTGATAGGGCTTGCAACTCTGAGACTCTATGTGACATGTAATGGCCACTAATAAGATGGTCTTCCAGGAGAGAAACTTTAGATCACATGAAGAACCAACCTCAAAAGGGGAAAGGGGGTAAAAGTCAGATAAGTGAGAACAAAATTTAGGTCCCAAGGTGACAGAGTTTTTAATGGGAGGCCTCAACAAACAAGTTCCTTTTAAAAATGCTTTACACAGCCTGTGTGACATGAGATTAGGAGTGTATTCGCCGATGTGATAACTGGAAATTGCAGCTAATTGGACTTTAATTGTAGCTGCAGCAGAGCCTTGCTGAAAACGTTCCACTAGGAATTCTAAAATTGAATTAATAGAGGCATAGAAGGGATCTATGTCTCTTGCTCTTGCCCAGTAGGAGAATCTCTTCCATTTGCTGGAATACAGTTTCCTGTTGGAAGCCTTATGAGAAGAGAGCAGAATGTGTTTGACTGCTGGAGTAAAATCTTGAAGCCTGACTATGTTTGGAAGTGTAGCAGCCAAGCTGTCAAATTGAGGTGTGGAGAGAAGGATGAAGCGCACCCGACATACAAGTCTGAAGGTCTAGGACTAGGTCCAGAGTCTATGGCTTCTCCTGAAGGCGAGGCCAGAGGAGGGGGAACCAAATCTGATGAGGCCAATATGGAGCAATGAGAATTAGCCTGCTTCCCAAGTCCTTGGCTTTCTGAATGACTTTGGGAATTAGCGGAAAGGGAGGGAAGGCATACAGTAGTCCAGAGGGCCAATCGTGGACGAGTGCGTCTCTCGGCGTCTCCCCCACTGGGGGGATTAGGGCAAAGTAGCTGCTGCATTTGGTGTTCAGGGGGTTGCAAATAGGTCACAGCAAGGCTGGTCCCAAGTCTGGAAAATCTTGTCTGCTATGCTCTGTTTCAGAGACCACTCGTGAGGCATTAAAATTACCCTGCTGAGCTTGTTGGCTATCACTCTGGATTTCCCTGGGATGTGCGTTGCTACCAGAAAATGTTGGGAAGAGATTGCCCATTGCCATACTCTCTGCACCTCTCAACAAAGGGGGTATGATTTGGTTCCTCCTTGCTTGTTTATGTACCAGACTACGGACATGTTGTCTGACTGGATTGCAATTGTTCCTATTGGGAGAGAGTCCTGAAGTGCTTGCAATGCCAGAATCACTTGCTCTCAGCTCTAGAACAGTCATGTGCAACTGAGCCTAGTGTTCTTGCCATGTGCTTTGGACTGTTCTTCCCAGATAATGCCCCCCCCCTATCTAGGAAGCATCTGTGGTCACCGTAATGACAAGTTATTGCGTAACAAAGGATCTTCCGAGGGTAACATGATCAGACTGAAGCCACCATCAGAGATCCCTCTTGCATGAATTCATTATAGTTATCTGATGGGACATAGGAAGTTCTTGAAGAGACCATTGAGCAAACAGAAGCCACTGAAGGATTCTCATGTGCATCCTGGTAGAGGGACAAGAGTTATGGTTGACACCATGGTTCCAAGAAGTGTTAGGACTACATTTGCTTTTATTTTGTTCCTGGGAAGAATGTTGACTATTTGCTGTTTGAGAATAGAGACTCTGTTGGGTGGAAGGTGAGCCATCATAGAAGTGGTGTCTAGATCTGTCCCGATAAATATAATACATTGACAAGGCAATAAGGCAGATTTTTGAAAATTCACTGTTATGCCTGAGTTCAAAGTTCCGATGTAGTGAACCCTGCCTGTAGAAGTAGATGCTTAGTGGTGACAGTTAGGAGCCAGTCATCCAGGTATGGAAACACTTGGAATCCTAGGTGTCTCAGGTGAGCCATTACTACTGCCATGCATTTGGTGAACACTCTGGGGGCTGTAGTGAGACCAAAGGGCAGAGCTCGAAACCGATAATGACTGGCTCCCAGCCAGAAGCGTACATGACTCCTTGATGGTCTGTCCATTTTTATGTGGTAGTACGCATTTTGGAGGTCTACTGAGCACATCCAATCGTCTTTACCTAAAAAGGAAAGAATAGACTGCAGTGTCACTATTCAGAACTTGGACTTCTTTACAGATCCGTTCAACTTGCTGAGATCCAAAATGGGTCTCCAGTCCCCTGTTCTTTTTGATACTAAAAAGAATCTTGAGTAAGTTCTGAATCCTATTTGGTCTGCCGAGACTTCTTTCATGACTTTTTGCTTAGCAACTCCTGAATTGCTGTGGTTGCTTGTTCCCTCTGACTAGGTGGAACATCCGGGATTTTTCTGATCTGTGGAATGGAATGGCAAAAAGGAATGGAATATCCTCTGGATATTATGCTTTGTACCCACTTGTCTCTTGTGATATTTCACCAGGCTTCTGAGTACAAAGTTAATCTTCCCCCGACTCCCTCCAGAGAAGAGCAGTCGGGCCTCCTTTCAGGAGCAGTGATAGGGACAGCCTCAAAAGGAATCGCAGTCACCCTGGTTTTGTGGACCCTCCCCTGCCACGTGGGTGGCATCTACCATTATTGCCTCTCCCTCTACCCCTGGGGAAGGGCTCACCTTGTGCATCTTGAAAACTTCCCTCAGATTTTTTGAACACATTTTTCCACTCTTCTGGCCCTTAGGATAAGGTCTTGAAGGTACGGAAAAACTTACTTCAATGACAGAGAGAGTTTTCCCTTCCTGTTCGTATCTGGTGAGGCTGTCCTTGACCTTTGGTCCAAAAAGAGAGGAACCATAAAATGGGGCATTGTTAAAGGTAGACTTGAAGGGCTCTGCAAAGTTGCACAAGCGCATCCAGGAGTGCCTCCTCAGGGAAACTCCGGAACCCGGTGCCCTGCTCACTCCATCTGCAGCATAGGATATCAGCCTAATGGAGGAGTTGACTATGGAATTTAAGGTGAATAGCTGGGCAGTCACTTTTTCTGAGAGCCCCCACAGCTAATGAATCTGGTAGAGTATCTCTTAACTCCTTCAGGAGATATCTTTGAAGTCTTGTAAAGTGTGTGAGGTAGTTCAGCGATTTGAGGGTGAAAGTCGCTGATGAGAAACAAGCTTCCTGTATCTGTCCATCATCTGAAACTCCTTATTCAGCAGATGGACAGATGAGGATGTCTCAGAAAGTTCCTTTTGGTGGCTGCTGCTACCACCATATCATCTACGGGTACACCTTTTGAGAGAAATTCCTTATCCAAAGGAGTTGCCAGGAACTTATTTGGCCTCCTAGGGACTGGCTGCATAGTGTCTGGTGACTCCCACTCCTTCCAACTAACCAAATCCATGCACTCATCGAAAGGCGGAGAAATCCAGGAGGCTGAAGGTTGAGATCTGAAGGCCTTCAGGTACACTGACTCCTCATCAAAAGGGTTGATGGGCTTCCAGCCGCCGCTATGTTTTAGAATGTCCAGGATTTCTGAGAAAGTGATATCTTCAGAGGGAGACCATGGGGACCCTTATGCTTCTTCTAGGTCAGTGTCAGAAGTAATGGACTCATCAGGGAAGTCTACATGCTTCCTCTTGCATGTCTTCTTCTGAGGTGGCTCCTTAGATGGGTAGTCTGGGGAGGTCTCAGAAGAGTGGGGCTCACCCAATGGGGCTTCCTGAGGCCCTAAATCTCTGCTGCCCTGTGGATAGGACAGTGCCGAAGCAGATGCCGGTGCCTGAAGAGGAAGAATGCCAGTATCCCTGGGTAGAGCTGCAGGAGGGAACAGTACACTCATCACCTCAAAGGCTGATCCCCCCAGCTCCGAGGACACCCCCGGTTCTGAGGAAATCTCCAGCACCAAGGAGATCAGCTTTGAGGCAGATGTAGGAACCAAGCTCACCCAAGCTGAAGTGCCAAGGGGCAGACTAGGAACCAAAGAGACTCAGGTCCGAGACTTCCCCCAGGAGCCATCCAGAGAACTACATCTCCTAGACACCACAGATGGCACCAAAAGTGTCGGAGCAGGCAATAGTTCTGAAGAATCCTGAAGGGGTCTCTGGACCAAAGAGTCTACCACAGGAGGTATCTAGCATTCTGGCTCCGAAGATCCAGCTTGGCTTGGAGGAGCAATAATGGATTTAGTCATCTTTGGTGGCTCCTAGACCAGTGGGATCAGAGCCGAGAACAATTTTGTCAGTGCCAGCAACTTCAAAAGCCTGCACACCACCCTGTCCACATCATCATCTGGTAAGCTCTTAAAGGACCTGGATGAAAGAGTGGGGGATTGAGGCCTTTGAAGAATAGGAGATCTCAAAGTTGGAGATACTGGTTCTATTTCCACAGACTGGCTTCGAGAAGTAGTCTCTATTGGTTCTGACGTCTTTGGAACCAAAGAGCTAGATTTGTCTGCACCAATTGTCTCCCTCAGTTCTGAAGGCAGTGGAGTCAACTTAGGCAATTTCTTTGGAGGCTCTGAATGAGCCGAGGAAGGTCTCTTGGACTTGTCACTAGTTGTTGGAGAAGACTGTAAAGCCTCATCAAAAGAAGGCTTTATTAAACCTTGAAAAATTTTTCCTCTCATGTAACACTCAAGAGTTGAAGGAGTGACAAAAACTGCAGGATTCCTGCAAGTGAATAGCACCTAAGCAGTACACACACACACTGTGCTCATCAGTAATGGATATTTTTGGGAAGCATTGCTGGCATTTCTTGAACCCAGAGACTTTGGGTTCTTTATCTCTAGAGTCTTTAGACATTCTGAAACTGCAATAAACTACAATAAATTCCAAGAAACTTATACCAAAAAGCTAAGCTAAACACACTCATCAAAAACAGGAAAGGGAAGTAAAGTTCTACCCTCTAAGTTAAATGGGTGCTATGCTCTCTAACTTAAATGAACCTAGCCGAGCTAACAAAGACAGACAATACAAACCCTCTAATAAAAAATGGGTTACCTTTAACTCTCTAACTTAAATGAGCTAAAGTTAATACACAAATACCACAAGACTGACAGGGATGGGATAGGCCTAGGGAAGAAAACAACAGCCAATAACCAACACACAAACAGGCGAGAAAAGAATTATGCCAAAAACCTTATAAAAAGTTAAACTGCCTAATCCAAAAACTACAATAACTCTAATAAGAAGAAATTTTGTCAAAAACAGCTATTAGAAATATAATCAAAAAAACACTTAGCCATGGCCAAGAAGAGAGCATCCAAACTCGTCAAGCGGCAAATGAGATCTGGGGGTTAATCCAATGCATTGTGGGATAGGTATTGAGCCATGAGCCAAGTCAGATACTTCAAGCTAGTATATTGGTCAAGTCGGAGCTGGGTATTGGCTCTGAACCCATCCAGCAAGATAAAAGGCGAGAGGGACAATATAACATCCAATGTTTAATAAATGCTGGATGGAATTAACTTACCAAATCACACAGTAGCACATGCCTGAACTGTTCAGGATTTTATTGCAGAACGTCACTAATTTTACCTCATATTTTTACCTTGTCTCTTGTACAAATCTGATGATTTTGTGGCAAATCATAGAGGATTATAATCAGTAAATAATTACATACATTACGAGTTTCTTACTTCTTATGCTTCAGAAAATTTGTCTTTCAGCTTCTCTCGTTAGGCATCGCCACAGCTGATCACCAGTCCGCAGAATGATTGGTAGTGAGGTTTTATTGTGTCGAGTTGCCAGCCCAGCACCCAAACTTCAAAGGCACACACACATACACCTACTGAATGTGTTTGAAAGGATGCCGGAGCACTGATATGACCACAGGAAGGACATGCAGACTCTGCACAGAAGGCACTCCAGCCGAGAATCAAACTGGAGAACCTCTTGCTGTGAGGCAGCACTGTTTACCATTGCACCACTGCAGCCTAACATGCTTCAGAAAATTTGTGTTAATGCAAAACAAGTTGTTCTATTAACCTTTTAAGTGAAATAGGGTATTATTTAAAAACAGTGCCCAATTTTGGGCATAGCTGCCCCACCACCACCACCATTGTTTTTAACTTTGTCCACAATTCCTGTACAATAAAGTTGAGAGGTATGAGAAACACAGGTGTGGTCAACATAGAGCAGTTGGCTATTTATCTCAAATATCTGTTACTCATTTCAGCACTTTAGTAAAGTTGAGCTTGACCTATAAACCATAATGGTGTGTGTTCAGAAGAGAAGTGACCCTGTTATTCAGTTTTACCCAGTTTTTTTGCATGGTGGCAGCTAAGTGTGTTTGTGAGGTTATTAATCTCCCTTGCCCTTGTCTGTAGCAGCACCTTTCTTACTCAGACCGCTGTTTAGTTGATACTGGCTTTTAAAAGCTGGCATTGTATTTGTGCTGCTGCACTCCCCGTGTGGTCTACACTATAGCAGCATTTGTAACAGACAGTTTGCTACATCAGAAAAGGTTTGTTAGTTTGTTTCTGTTTTTTTTTTCCTCAAGCAAAAATCTGAGGATGGTGATTTGATGGCAGAGCACAGAAAAATGACCCTTTTGTCTCCTACATTTCAGGACCCCCAGGTACCTGATTGCAGACCTTGCCCAGAGCAGCAGGCAGGGGACATGAATAATTAGTTCCCCACACTGTGGGTATCCCAAAGGGCACAGCAGTAAATGGTAGATTCAGACAGAGAGATTTATATGATGGTCACGGTTGTGCTGTTTCATCTGTGATTGAAGAAAACCTCTGCTTAGCAACCTGTTGGGTTAGTACCAGGGCTGTAGGACTTGGCTTCTCCACACATTATATACTGAGGTGCTGTGTTCCAACAAACCTGGTACCAGTAAAGGTATATGTAGTCATTACTACTCTTGTAGGTACAGCTCAGTGTTACACTCACTCCTTTGCATGACACTTCTTTTTCCCTTTGTTGAATTGAGTCACACAGAAATACATCTTTAAATAAGAGTTTGAACGATATGGTTGAGAGGTAAGGAACCCTTTCAACAGATGCTGCTGCGGCAAGGGGATCACCCATTCTGAAAGTGTGTGTGTGTGTGTGTGTGTGTGTGTGTGTGTGTGTGTGTGTGTGTGTGTGTGTGTGTGTGGTTGAGAGGCTAAAGAAGAGTACGGAAGTCAAACTCCACCCTTAGTGGGCAGAGTTTGACTTCCGTACTTCTGTTTCACTCCGAACTCTCACACCTTCCCATACGCTGTTTCACTTCAATTAGGAAAAATGTGGGTTCTGCAGTAGGCAACAGCTGGAGACAGACACTTTGTAAACACATGGTGTGCAGTAGAGAGTCAAGTTGACTTGCCGAAGGTAATTTTGGGGAATGGAAACAAATTGGAAACTCTTCACTGAAACTACCTTCAGTGAACATTACAACAATTTTTTTTGTAGGTGGGCAAGCCACCGTTCACCCCCAGGTTTACATAAATCAACTCCAAGGTCGCACAAAAGTACAGAAAAAAAAAATTTCACTGTCGGAAAAACTAGTTTTGGCAAAACAGTACTCTCTCTCTCTTTTTGCATTCACCAAAACTACCTTCAAAGTGACGCTTTCCTTGCATGCAGAAAACTGATAATGTAATCCATGCACAGAAAATTTCAAAAATTTCATGAAACAGGGATATATATAGGAATAGGAAAATAAACGTCCTTGTATTGTGGTCTGGAAGCAGCTGTAGAAGCTACTGCAAGGTGTGCAATTAGAATTTCAGAACTTTTACAAAGGTATTTAGAAAGGAAAAATCCAGGGCAGGTCTGCAGGTCTACAGGAGTGCTACTTTTTTAGTACTAAAAGAATTCCAGAGTTAAATCCTTTGCCTTTGTGCATTGTAGGCAGATTCTATGATACCTGCTTCTACCATATGTTGGAGCAGTGCAGGAAACAGAATAGTTGTGTAAAAACTTACCATAATGATAGATGTCCTTCTCTTCATTGTTGCAGTATTCTTTACTTGAGGGATATCCCCACTGTAGGCCAGCCGACGTTGGCCAATATACAAAAGTCTTTCACTGCTGTAAGGTGCATGGTATGTTGCACATAGGCCGCCCCCATACTTCGGACATAAAGCAACATATGTACGCACCATCCTCAGAACTGAATGCCCCAGAAGAAATGCCAGCCTAAGGAAAGTAGGGTAACATCCAAGGAGAAAAAACAAAAAAATGGGGAAGGAGGGAGAGATTAGAATACTGCAACAGTGAAGAGCAGGATATCTATCATTATGGTTAGTTTTTACACAACTATTCTACCTCCTTGTATTGATCTGTTATAGTGATCTTTGCATGAGGGAAGAGTACAAAAGCTCATGAGAAGAGCGTGGACGGTGAAGCAGTACAGCTGTCCAGAAAGCCATGGAGTGTGACTTTGGCAAAGCCTGCTCTAGACTTAGAAATGCCGTCCAATTTGTAATGTTTGGTGAAGGTATGCACAGAAGTCCATGTAGTCACTTCAAGAACAGAGCTACTATCTAGTCCCTTGACGAAGGTGCCAGAGAAGCTACAGCCCTAGTGGAGTGAGCCTTTACAGAAGAGGGAAGCCTCTTACCATGACTCACATAACAAAAGGAAATAGCCTTAGAAATCAAAGAGGAAATAGTCTGCATGGAAACAAGCAATCCCAGAGCCCTGGGATGATAGGAAACAGAAAGCTGGTCTGATTTTCTGATAACTTTAATGTTCTCTAAATAAAATCTAAGTTGTCTATGCAAATCCAGGGTGTGCAGCACCTTCTCACTCAAATTCTGGGGAAGTCTGTTACAACAGATGAAAGCGCTTAACGCCATATACTTGTATTTCAATAAATAACTTTTATCCCTGTCCGAGTCATGGATTCTTTTGGGCTATCTGTGAGCTGTTTGTATTTTGGAAGTACTGTTCTTCGGAGATTTGGATTATCTAGAGAACTGAAAGTGCCAGGAAGCCAAGGAGAAACATAAAAACTTCTTGCAGCTGGGGTGAATAAGAATGTGCAGGTATGCATGTTTGACATCCAGGGAAGCCATATAGGCATGTGGAAGAATAAGGGGAACAAGCTTTGAAGAGTTAACATATGGAAGGTGGGTACTTTCCAAAAGGTATTATAATAAGAAAGATCCAGAATGGGTCTCCAAGGACCATCTTTTCTGGGTACTAGGAAAATTCTGCAGTAGAAGCCTCTTCCTTTTTGGTCTTGAGGAGCCTCATGAATGGTTGTTTGTCTCAATAGGTCTAGCAGTACCTCTGAGAAAGAAGGAAGTTGTTCCCCTTGGTGGTTGGGGATTCCCCTAAAGGAAGGTATCCCATACCAAAAAAGTACCCTTTTTGAATGACAGTGAGAACCCAGTAGTCTTGAGTTATGCTTTCCCAGGCTGGCAGAGATGGAGAAAGGCACTGGGAAAGAGGGAGGTGGTTGATGTGGTTTGGGCAGTCAGAGGGAACCAGGCCTGTTAGGAAAGGACTGTTTCTTAGTTGGAGTTGCAGGAGAAGTCCTAGGCCTCCTACCACTCTTTTTTTTTTTGTTTTAGGTGGAGAAGGGAGGGAGTGTCTATATACAAAAAATGGTTTAGATAGATAATTTCTTTGAAACTTGCCAACTGGGGAAACAAGGATGTGTTTCAATTCCTGCAGTTCTTTAGCCTCTTCCTGGACAGACTTGAACAAGTTAGCTGCTGCAGGGCCAAACAATGCTGAGTTGTCCAAAGGTGCATCCATAAGTTTACCTTTAATATCATCTGGTAATTACTGAAGTCTTAAACAGGAGAAACTCCTTAAGCCAGTGCCAGAGGCAGTTGCCCTTGCAGATGCCTCTACATCATACCTGTATTTGATGGAGTGGTGGCCTACTTGAGAAGAGGATCCAATCAAGGAAGCAGCCAAAGTCTTAGTCTCTGAATCAGGAAAATCTGAAATGACCTGACAAAGCTGAGACAGAAGCTCTAGGGCAAATTTAGTCATGTGTATTTGGTAATTAATGGCACTAAATGCCAAGGTGGCAGAAGTGTGCACTTTTTTTGCCCAGCCTTTCCAGGATCCTGTTGTCCTTATCAGAAGGAAGGAAAGTAGTTGAAGTTAGTAACCTGTAAGGTTTGACTGAAGCCAATGAAATAACTGATAGGTCTGCTGATGGACATCTGAAGAACTTGTAGTCCCTTAGGTACCTTCTAAAATCAGATGGCGTTTTAGGGGCAGGAGGATGGAAATCTTGGGACTCTGAGGCAGAGGCGAAGGCATCTAGAAATGCAGGTAACACAGGAGGCAAAGCTGAAGGGCTAGGGGATTCCACCTGCAGAAGATCATAGTATCTCTTTTGTACTTCAGATATCCGAGTGCTATCCCATTTGAAATTATCCCTCTTTTTAACCAGTCTCTCTCCAAAGGAGAGTTCTTCTATGGGTGAGTTAGTACCATTGGAGTCTTCCTCTGGGAAGCATAATCTAAACGGGAGGGGATCTGTGAGGAAGAGGCCAGAGATTCGTCTTCTGAGGATGCCTCTTCCTCTGATGAAATTTCTTCCCTACCCTTTTAAGTGGAGAAGCAGTGCTGGGGGTCCAGGACTGAAACACCTGAAGGAGGCCTAAGGGCTATAAAGACCTTGAAAAGGCCTTGGGTGAAATGTTCCCAATCGCTCTTTAGGAGGGGACAAATGTCTGGTCTTCTGCTTCTTAAGATGCAGGTCAGCCCTATGTAATGTAGGAGGGCTGGACGTAGGCCTACACTCAATAATAGCCAAGTGAATTTCCTCCCACACAAGGATCTGAGGTATCCCCATAGGGCCTTCAGTTATCATGAGCCTCTATTCTCCCATACAGCTGAGATGGATGCCTGCTCAACCTCTGAGGACATGCCTGTGGTTGGATTCAAGGTGGCCTTAGTATTGGGCTCAGCCTGTAAATCAGGATCGGGAACCATATGGATCTCTGGACTCTCCTCCACCTCAGGAGAGATATCTGTAGTAAGAGGCACAACAGAAGGTTCAGGCCTCACCTTTTTGGCCTTCCGCTTCATAACCAACTCCACCTTGGGCCCCAAGGATCCCTTCATTGTGCTTTTTAGCTAGTAACTTTAAACCCTGGTTCTTCAAGTAAATAGCTAAGAAGGAAAGTCTACTCCTTATGGTCTTTGGCATAAAGGCCTGGCAAATTGTACAAGATTTGTGATTGTGGGTAGGCCCTAAGCAGAACAAATACTGGAGATGGCTACCCTTATGTGGAATTTGTCTTCCACACTGGCATTTGCTTTCTTTGGATGACATGAACCCTACCACACAAACAAGAATTCCCAAACAGGTCCCTTATCTCAGAAAAAATTCTGGAACACAGCAAATGACTCAGGCAAACAGACCGACGTTAGAGGATGGAGTTCAAACTGGCGGCAGAGAAGTTCTGAGGATGGTGCATATGTACACATTGCTTTACTACTGACATATGAGGGCTGCCTATACATGACATACCAAGTGCCTTACAGTACAGATACACTTTTGTATACTGGCTGACATTGGGTGGCCTATGGTGGGGAATTCCCTCATGTAAAGAATACTACAACAGATGAATAGATGGACATCTATCTGGTCTGTTGGGTGTGGGGGAATTCACATGAATATGGGAGGATTTTCTATCCACTACCAAATTTGTCTTCTCAGAGCTAATTTGTCTCAGACTACTTGCGGACAGGCTGGAGGCCTTAGGGAAGAGGAAAGGGGGAAAGGGCAGGATGGGGGTAGAGGGTGCCCTGTGATTTGGCATAGTCATTCTTTTGCAGGGGTTTGGAAAGCAACCCATCTTCTTTGGTTTTCAAAGGATTATTATCTTGCTATTTCTTTTTGGATCCTTGACATTTGTTTGGCTTGGGAGTTTTGATTGTTGTGCCTCCTGATAGAAGATGCCTGGGTTGGGGAGAAAGTACAGTTGTGTAAGATCTTACCATAACAGTAGATGTCCTATTTCTCACTGCTGCAGTATTCTTTACTCTTGGGATATCCAGCCAAGGATAGCCAAACATCCGGCAAGCAAACAAAAGCATTTACACCTTCAAGGCACCTTATGTCACATATATGTCCTCCATGCAAGGCATAAGGTACATATGTGATGTATGAGAGCCTAATCCTCAGAAAAAAAGTGCACCAGAGCAACCTCAGAGGAAAGGAATAAAGTGTATATCTAGTATGGGAAGAAGAAGAAAAGGATGTAAGAAAGACCCGTTGGCCAGGAAGAAGACAACAGAAAGTAACAGGAGGTAGGAGGAATGGAAAGAAAGCTGCAACAGTGAGAAGTAGGACATACACTGCTATGGCAAGATCTTACACAACTGTAGTACATCCTTCCTTATCATTCTTGCAGTATTCTTCATTCCTAGGAGAGTACAAAAGTTGCAGGAAAGTATGAGAAGAGGCAAAGTATGGAAGAAGAGTTGACTCATCTACCTACTTAACTGAATAAACTACATGAAGCTTCAAAAAGGCGCATTTATTCCTCCTACATGGAGGGTATCAGAGAGAGAATCTCCTAGATCTGTGAGTTAAAGTGATTTTATCTGGTCTCATCTTTTGCACTCTTATCCAGAAGTGTCTTAATTAAACAATTTAATAGTACCAGTGCCAGAATTTTTTAGTTATTTATTCTTAGTTGACCAGATTAGTCCCACTAAGCCAGCCTCGTTTCAGGGGAGGCCTGAGGTGGTATTTATACTGTTATCGGAAATTTGGCCGGGACATTGGGGATCTTCCCCTACCCTTTTCAATAAGTGTCATGGGATCTTTAACTTCCAGCTGAACTACCACCAACTCAAGCAGATGGGGCTCAGTTTAATATTTCTTCCAAAGGACCACACACTCAGGAGTGCAACACCCCTTATGTTGCACTGCAGTGTCAATAATTGATCTACCTGGCATGGGAACAGAACCCTCAGCCTTCTGCACCAAAGGCAGATGTGCTACATATTGTGCCATTAATGCTGTTGACAAAGAGATTCTGATTGTCTAAGGAGAAGTCTAATAATTTGGCCTTGATGTCTTCAGGTAGAGCCTGGAGACGCAACCAAGAATACCTCCTCATGACATATCCAGATGCAGCTGCCCTACTCTGGAAGCAGTGGACAGCCCAAAACCACAAAGCAGAGAAGTGTTATCCTGGTGCTACAAAACAAAGTATTTTCTGTGCCTGTGTCTTATGGGGACATGGAAGTTCTTGAGTAACCATAAAAGCATCTTGGAAGATTAGAAATACTTGTTGCAAGGTAAGCATTTTGAATTTGGGATATGATGAAATATGTTTAGTTTTGAAAGATGTGCTTCTAGGTGCCCTCCTTTCTCAGTACTACAAAGATCCTTGAGTAGAAGCCTTTTCCTGCCTGACCTGGAGGAACAGGCTGACTAGATCCTTGGGGAAGTAGTTCCCCTAGGATAGGTGGCAATCTTACTCACTTGTTCCTTTGGTGGATTTGGAATGCCTAAGACGGGTGGGATTTCTCTGAAATTGATGTAGTATCCCCTTCCTGTGATGTTGAGGACCCACTGGTCCCTAGTGACAGATTTCCATAGATTTAGGAAGAAAGTCTTATAGCCAGATGTTTGGAAAGGAGTGTGGGTAGGGGTATCAGGGCCTGGAGTCAAAAATTGTCACAGCAGGTCTCTGTGTTGAGTTTTGAGATGATAATTCTTATGGTACCTTGGTGTCAGAGACACATAAAATTATTTCACAGATTTTATTTGCTTTCCTTTCTTATCCAGCTTCTCAAAAACCTATTCAGCTGGAACTACAAAAAGGAATTATTTCTCTAGTGCAGCATTCAGTAGTTCATCTCTGACCTGATCTGGCAGGGTCTGAAGTCCTGAGCCATGCCTGCCTGCAGATGACAGAACCTGTAGCAGCTGCTCTGCATGATACATATAAGGCATCATAGCCAGACGTTAGGAAGTATCTGGAGGCTTGTAAAGCTTCTCTTGCCATCTCCTGAATTTCATGTAATAAAGTTCTACCCATAATAGGGTCCACTTCACAATTCTGTCCCGTAGAGGTTCAGTGTGCTTTAGCATATAGAATTGGCAATTAAATCCTCTCATGACAAGTGTGGCAGAGGTATAAGCTTTTTTCCCCAAATCCAATAGTCTACTCTCCGTCATTAGGTAGGGGGTGTCTATGTGGCCTCTTAGGTACACCTTTTGTGGATTCAGCAGAGACTACTGAGGGGTCAGCCTTGGGAATTTTGTAAAGATTCAAGCACTCTGTAAAATCTGTCCAGCTTCCCAGGAGCAGGTGGTAAAGAATCAGGATGTAAAGCAAAGTCTTCAAAGACATTAATTATCCAGCTCTACATGCATAGGAGGGACAGCCAGTGACCTGAGTGAAGGAAAACTTAGCAGTTCCTTATAATGGCTTTGAGCTTGCAAGAAACTGTTTGCTTTCCCAACTGAAAACCTCCTTCACTCTATGAAGAGTATCCCTAAAACAGAGGCTGTCATTCACATTTTAATCTGGACAAATTTGTGATAGAAGGTGCCCAAAACAGGAAAGCTCCATCTTCTGAACTTGAGGAATCCTCTTCAACTGCTCCCAAGCTGAATATGAAAAAGAACCATGGAGATCAGTGCTCTATCCTGAAAACCACATACAAATAAATAAATAAATAAAGAATCTTCCTGAAAGGCCTCCTCCCTGCTTCTTTTAGATGGGAAGGTTTCAATAGCAGAGGTGTGGGAGGGCTTCCTGGATTTCATGAAGGCCATGAATTCCTGTGCTATTTCAAGGAAATCTGGGGCTTCTGCCTTAGTAGAAGTGGCTCAGAGCACAGACAAAAAAAGTACTGGCTTGCTTTAATGTAGGTGTCCATTTAAAAAGGATTACTCGAGATTACTGCCATCTAAATGCAACTTCAGTTAAGGTTTCTCCAGCTGAAGTAGAAAAGGTGTCTCCTTAGAGACCCACAGACTGAACATCAGAAACTGAATCCTGCTGTGTAACATCAAACCAGACTGACATCTGAGTCATGGTAAAAGTGGAAGGTAGGCTGAAAACCACGGTGGCCTCCTAAGGGGTCAAACCAGAAGATTTGATGCTAGGAGTCAATGGACTGAGGTCTGCAAAAGCACCTCACCTGGGTCATTGGTCGACTTAGGGGACTAAAGCCATAACTCTATCAGAAACAAACCAACCAAATAGACATCACATCAGGCTGTATGGCTACAAAGAACTGAATGTGCTACCAACAGACACCCTTCTGATACCCTGATGTCCAGACGTCAGTTTTTGGACATCTGTTGGCTAGGGATGATGCAAAGACACTGAAAATCAGGCCAGTCACAGGCTTCTGCATGGTCCGCAAGAATCAGCACTGCAACATTGACTGAAGAATACCTCCTCATGACAGATCCTGATGCAGCTGCCTAGAGGAGGCATCATCATCAGCAGCATCATAACTGCATTTAATGGAATGATGAACCACATGAGAAGGAGAACTCAAATGGTAAATGGCAGAAGCCTTACCATCTGAATCAGGCATATCAGCCAGAATGCTCCAAAGTTTGAAGAGAAGATCCATGACATACCTAGTCATATATATATCTGGAAATTAATAGTCCTGAAAGCTAAGCCAGCAAGTGTATATACTTTTTTTTTCTTTACCATACTTGTCCATGGCATGGCTGTTCTTATCAGAAGGAAAAGCTCAGAAGAGGACAGGAACTGGGATGATTTATCAGTAGCCACAGAGATAAAAGCAGGATCAGAGGAAGGGCTTTTACACAAAAAAGTTTGAGCTTCATTAACTTTATAGAAGATCTCAAGCTTCTTAGGGGCAAGAGGTTAAGAATCAGGCATTTAAAAAGCTGTAGCAAAAGTATCCAAAAGGGCATAAAGCACTGCAGGGACCACAGAAGGCCAAACAGAATCTATTTGATAAGAGTTCAAAATACCATTTCAGAATGTCCATCATGCTGACAGTGGTATCTCCAAAGGAGAGCTCTTTCAAAGGGGAGTCTGGACCTTAAGGAATCCTTCTCCTCTGAACTGTAGGCCAAGAGGAAAGTTATTTGGGAATAATAAGCTATGGATTCTGACAGAGATTGTATAAAGTTAAATATTTTTTCCCCAAAGCAATTAAATGTATGCTGAAATGCAGAAGGAAAATGTTTGTGTTTTATAAAGCAAGGTCTAACTTGATAAGGTTTGAAATAAATGTATCTTACTAAAAGAGCAAGAAACTGCAAGGCTAAACAGCAAATATTAAAAATAAACAAGTGCTTAGGCAGGCATGAAATACAAAATTGAAAGTAAACAGCTAAAGGTCAGACACCTGCAAGTATGAAACATGCTTAGTTACCTTTTGCTGTAAATACTTACTTTAGTTAGTTTTTACTGTAAATGCATACTGTGGCATCCTGTTATAATAACAAGGAAGTTTGTTCTACAGGGACTTTTTGGAAAGTTTTCAGTTATGGGAATGAAGAACAGAAATCAGTCATGCAGACCACAAGGACATTAAAAATAAGACTGGTTGCCCTTTGAAAATGGTATATAAACTGGACATTGTTTTGTCATCTTCAGCGACGTCTTGATTGAATGTGCATCGATCCATATCATGAGAAGCAAAAGACTTTTTTCTAGTTGTGTCATAACAGAATTGAAACAACTCTGACAGTTTAACTGCTTGGCAAGAATTCAAAATACAAATAAATACTAGTGGATACAGCAGTACGTTTGTAAGTCTGCTCACTTCTGCCAGCAGTTTCTTATAAATTTAACAGTGGCAAGCCGCTGGCCGTGACCTTTTTTATCCTTTCCCAGCAGTTATTTTTTCATAGGGCCCTACTTTCTATGTCAGTTCAACAAGTTGGCAGTTTCCAGTGCTTCATTTGGGGGAGCCAGAGTTGCGTCGTGGCAACTGTCCTGCTATGTTCCACCATCGATTCATCTGTTGAGGAAGACCATCTTTTTCCAAACAGACTTCAGCCTGATCACCTGTTCGTTATCTGTGAAAAATATGGTAAATTCTTCACAGTTATAACATGGATGCCATTAAAGACATTAGCTTCAAATGCCCATATCCTGTACAGGCAGACTTAAATGATACACCTGACAAAGTCTGGTCTTATTTAGAAGCATGATTTGAATCTTCTATGTCAGACATAAAATGTAAAAAATGTTTAAAATCATACATAGAAACAGAGAATTGTTCTCTGGACAGTAGGACAGCCCATATGGCAGCTATTCTTAAAGAATATACTCAGGGTCAACCTTTGACTCCAGAAATACTTGATTACTTTAAAATTACCATTTCAGATAAGTTAATGGAGCAAGCAGATCATTTTAAGCTTGCATACAAGGTGGTCTATGGTAAAAATGATGAGCAAATGAAAGATCCTGAAGTACAACAAATGCTTATACATACCTTTTTAAAGCAAGTAAAGGGAGGATTAGGTGATATCAGACATATCTATGGGCGTGGATCTAAGACCCTAGAAGAAGTGGTTCAAAATCTCATTAGCGGTAAGACAATGGGGGATGATGGAAAGTCATATACACACATCTTCTCTATAGAGAGGGAGCAAAGTGTTGATTTTGTTGGAAAAGGAAGGGGACATAGTAGATGGTCTGAAGAAAAGACAGGTACAGGGGAACCATAAGCAGCTTCTGCTCCAGCAATGTCAAGGACAGATACATAGCGTAGTTCAGAAAAACAAGTAATATGTCTAACTTGCAAGAAAATAGGCCATATTAAACAGGACTGTCTATATTATAAATGATGGAAAGAAAGCCAAATACAAAAGGGTATCTATGCAGACAATGCTAATTCATCTACACCTAAATCTAGGGAATGAAGTCACGAAAAGAGGGGCATACATGAGAACAAGAAATCACAGGACCAATGTCAAAAGGATTCTGGGGAAAATAAAGTATGTTCTGTAGAATACACAGAAAATCCACCATATAATCCCTCATATGGCACAATTCAGGAAATGAAACGTGAAATAGAAAGCACAAAGTACACTCTAGACTGTGATTTATTTATTTATTTATTTTACATTTGTTAAATGGGAAAGTCCGACTGGATATATGTCCATTTTCAGCGGAGGCCCGGGGAGAAAAGCTTCACATGTACAAAAATATATATACAAAAAATAAGTGACAATATATATTCATGGTTACATTGAAATTTAATAGCATTGTAAGTTTACAGATTGAAATATTTACACAAATCGATTTTAAGGATGACAAACAAGAGAAAGGGTGGTTAGTTAAGAAGGCAAGTTGTTAGAGATTACATGTAAAAGGGTTAAAACATAGCCTTAGAATGGCTAGGATAACAAGACTCCATCCTAAATACCAGGCTACAACTCTTACCACACTTTTCGGCCACAAAACCAAGACCGAAATACTAAAGGTGGAGGAGTGTCCATATTCACCAAGGATATTCACACCTCTAGGCTAGTTGCCCAACACAATGCATCTGAAATTCTCCAAGTGCAACTAACACTAGGTAAGACTGCAATCCAAATTGTAGCTTGCTACAGATCCCCCACCATGCCCCGAGATTCTCACTTCACCTTTCTAAACATACTGAAAAATATTAAGATACAACCAGAACACCCTAATACTGGGTGATTTCAACTACCCTGCCATTAACTGGGAAAACTACTCGGGTACCAACTCCTTTTCTCAATGGTTCTTGAAATTCATAAATTCCAACACCCTGGATCAACTAATCCACTGTCCCACCAGGGGCTCCAATATCCTAGACCTGGTCATTACCAACATGGGAGATAGATGCTCCACACCAGTGGTCACCCCCTCATTGGTCAGGTCTGACAATAAGCAAATCACCCTTGACATCCACATCTCGCCTCCACCCCCCAGTAAGGAAACCTCCTTTAAAAACTTCTCCAAAGCCAACTTCATGCTACTGAAGTCAGAAGTGACAAACTTCACGACACCCATGCAGATGGGATCTGAAAGTTCGACTGCAGAATCATACACTAAGGCACTGTACGAGCACATCCACTCATGCATGAATCGTGCCATCCCAAATAGAACCAAGATGCTCTTCTCCAAAAAAGGAAGCCAATTCTGGTGGTCCCCTGCTATAAACAAACTATACAACAGAAGTAAGAAACTGTTGCAGAAAAGAGAAAAATCCCAGGATGCAAAAATCTCCCTCTCCAGCCTCAGTAAGAAGATGAGATCCATCATAAAATCCTCAAAAGCTAGTTACGAAAATAAAATTGCCAAACATTCCAAAGACAACCACAAGGCATTCTATAGTTATGTCAAGAATCTAAATGGCAATGCTCAGATCTGCTCTGAGCTACAACAGAATGGCATTAAATATACTGATCCCAAGGATATTGCCAATATCCTGGCAGATCAATTTAGTGCCAACTTCACCCCCCTCTCACCCCCTAAAGGGCCCATCTCAATACCAAAAGAATGCCAAATTCCGGTAATCACGGCCACACAGGTAGAAACCGCACTTTCCAAAGCTAAGAATACAGCATCAATGGGACCAGATGATATCCCAGGCTGTGTACTACATGAACTACAAAATGAACTGGCACCTCACCTAAGTGTCATGTTTAATCATAGCCTTGCCTCAGGCTTCGTGCCCACTGAGTGGCGCACAGCTACAGTTATCCCACTCCACAAGGGGGGATCCGCCTTGGATCCCAGGAACTACCGTCCCATCAGTCTGACAAGCCTGATCTGCAAGGGCATGGAATGCATTATCATGGAACTTATAAACAAAGACATTGGCAACCTTCAAACACTGGACCCCACCCAGTTTGGGTATGTGAAGGACCGATCTTGTCTCCTGAATCTGATTGACTTCTTCAAATCAGTCTCCAGAGCTGTGGATGAGGGTAAGGCGGTCCACACAGCCTATCTGGACCTTGCCAAGGCCTTCGACACCATCCCCCACTCTGGAATCATAGATAAACTTACTAAGCTGGGCATAAATCCCTACGTCACTCGAAGGGTTGCCAACTGGCTTACTGACAGAACCCAGAGTATAAAAGTAGCAGACTCCAAATTCAGCTCCAGACAAGTGACAAGTGGAGTACCTCAGGGTTCAGTCCTGGGAGCACTTTTGTTTGGCATCTACTTCTCTGACGTACAGGCCAACACTAAGGGACTCTGGCTAACAAAGTTCGCAGATGACTGCAAACTGGGAGCCATTATTGAATCCCCAAATTATGTGGATATTCTACAAAAGGGCCTTACAGAAACAGATGCCTGGTGCCAGAGCCATAGGCTCAAGCTTAATGCCAAGAAATGTATAGTTATCCCCTTTGGAAAAAAACATGTACCCATGAATTACCACATAGGTGGCAATACACTAAACATCAAAAGTGTGATGAGAGACTTAGGGACACAGGTGGACAGTGGTCTCACTTTCGATAACTACATCGCCACAACAGTCAGGAAATCATTCTATGTGGCACACCTCATCACTAAGGGCTTTTCATCCAGAAAAAAGGAGGTCATTGTCCCACTGTACTCATTCCTCATTATCCCATTATAGAGTATAATGCCCCGTTTGGTATGTACCTCACAAGACATCTGCAACAGCTGGAAAGGCCACAGAAATACCTCACTAAAAGAATCACAGGCCTAAAGCAGATGCCATATGCTGACCATCTAAAAAAACTCCAGCTATACTCTGTGGCATATCTTCTACTCAGAGGGGATCTCTACTTAACATACAAGGCCATGTCAAACCCTGAGCTGTTGCACATGCTCCACTTAAAGAAATCCCAATCCCTCAGAGCCACACGCTCCAGGGATTTAAACCTTGTCATCGCAATGAACAAAACATGCTGGAGGGATAGGTTCCTGACCCAGAGACTCTGGTCTATACTCTGGAATAGACTGCCCATATATGTCAAGCAGAGCGCCTCATTGGCCCTCTTCAAAAGGAACCTTGATGATTGGATGGGAGATAGGAAATTCACCCCATGGATCATGTCAGTCACCCTGCTAGACAGGGGTCCACAGAAGTAAATATTGTGGGAAGAAATATCCAGGGAATTGTTATGGCTAGGCTTGTATAGGCCCTAGGGCTCATAGCCTAGTACCAACCTATGAACCTATGAGAAGCGTATGTAGTCTGGATAGAGAAAGGTTTAGAAAGTTATATTTATAGGTTCAGAAAGTTATTATTATTGGGTGTTTCTCCTATGTGAGTTGTGTTTTTATTGGGTTAGTCTGAGATGATACAAATTGTCAGCAAGAAACAGAACATGCTGTCTGTGTAATCAGGGATATACCCAGGCAGACAGATCAAAACTAATTTGTTTCCAATTAGGGGTGTGCCCCCCCCACCCAAGTAACTTTTCTGGCCACTTTCAGATGTGGAAAGGATGGACATCCACTAGTGGACGTATGGGTGGAGGGGACATTATGGAAGGATGTTCCACTTGATACCGGAGCAGCAATCTCAGTTACCAATAAACAATTACCTCTGAATCCTTTCAAAAAAACCTACATTCAAGAGTTTGATGGCAGTACCTGCATGGCTATAGGTAGCAAACCAGTTAAAATATGTTTCACAGAGAATGAACCTCCAGTGGAGGGCACATTTCTTATGAATTTCAGTTGTGGGACAACAATCCTTGGAGTAGATATCCTAGGTAAACTGGGAATTGTAACTGATTTTAAAAATAGGGCTTTGTAGTCGACCATTACAAATAACAGTCTTAATACTGTTGAACAGTTTCCTTGTTTTGTGATAGACATCAATAAGTATACAAAATTTATTGACAAAAGACACTCAACAATGCAGGACAAATGGGGGCAAATTAAACAGCAATTTTAGCCCTTGTGGGCTACATAAAAAACAGATTATGGGAAGTTAGAAGTGCCGGTTAGTGTAGGTAGTCCCACAGATTACATTCCTCCATTTTAGAAGCAATATCCAATTCCCAAAGAGGCAGGAGAGGATATGAAGAGGTGTATAGAAGAATGGGAATGGGCAGGCATAATACAAAAAGGTCATAGTCCTACAAATTCACCAATTTGGCCAGTGAAAAAGAAGGATGATAGTTACAGATTAGTTATTGACTTACGTAGAGTTAATTCACCACCCCTCGTGCACATCTGGTTCCGGGGGTACCAGAACTGGCAGCGAGAATAAAACCTCAAAGTAAATGGTTCACGGTTATTGATTTAGCTAATGGATTTTTTGCAGTCCCCTTACAAAAGAAAGACTGGCAACGATTTGCTTTCACCTTTGATAATCAACAGTATGTGATGACACATTTGCCACAGGGATTTCAGTATAGCCCTGTGATTTTTCACCAAGTTGTGGGGGAAAATTTGAAACCCTTGGAGACAGATGACAGTGCCATTCATTACATTGATGACATTCTTATTCAGACAGAAACAGTGGAACAGCATGAAAAACTTATTTAAAAAGTTCTACACACTCTACAGGATGCAGGATTCAAGGTTAACAGTGAAAATGTTCAGGTTTTCTCACAAGAGGTGAAGTTTCTGGGAACAATTGTTCATCCCACTGGCAGATCCCCTTGTGAAGAGAGAGTAAAAGGAATTCTGGAGTTGCCTCAACCATTGACCATTTCAGAATTGCATAAATTTCTAGAATTATGAACTACAACAGAGAGTTCATAGAAGATTACACAGCAGCTGCTGTGCCCCTATATAAAATGCTAGTGGATCAAAAACAGGAACCGCATTTAAAGTGGGGATAGAGGGAATCAGAGGCTTTTGAACTCTTAAAGAAGAAACTGTCGCAGGCCACTGAGTTGGTAACCAATCACCTGATGACAGGCAAACGTTTATCTTACAGGCAGCTGCAGGGAATGACACCATTTCGGTAGTTCTCCCACAGTATTGGCCTCTGGGCCATGATGGTAAGGTAGAAGGGACACTTCGACCAGTGACTTTCTGCAGCCGGAAGTTAACCCCAGTTGAAAAGGGGTACCACCCATGCATTCAACAATTGTTGGCCATATATTGGGGAATCAAACAAACTGAGTATTTGACAGTTCTTTTGAAAATCATTGTGCAAACACCACATTAGTCTATTAAGATTTTATTAAATTCCACAGAAATTAATAAGATCAAAGAAGGGGTGAGTCAAACCATTTTGCAAAATGGATGACCCTATTCAGTGCCAAAGATGTGCAAATTCAGACAGGAGACAAGTATTATCTTTCAGACCTTGTCAATTATGATGTAAAATCCCATAATTGTTTTCAGAGTTTAGAACATCCAGAAGTTTCACCACTGTGATATACCCACGGTTTACATAGATGGGGTAAGGTTTTGGAAAGATGGGAAATATTTGACAGGATTTCCGATAATCCCAGGAGATGGCCAAAACCCTATTCTGAAGAGACTGCTGGGCTACATATAAACCCAAATGGAAGAGTTAGAAGCAGTAAAATATGTTTTAAAACATTAGCCTGTTAATATTTACAGTGACAGTGCCTATGTGGTAAATTCTTTACGTTTACATATGGTAGTTTGGGTCAGAAGGGGATTCATCAACAGTGTTGGAAAACCCCTCAAACATGCTCCGGTTTTACAAGAATTATGGGCATTGATTACCCAAAATGACTTACAAGGAAAATTTAGTATAGTAAAAATTAAAGAGCATCAGAGATGTTACTCAGAAGAGGCTAGAGAAAATGGTTTGGCAGATGCCAAAGTGAAACAAGCAGCTGAATCAGGTGAGTGGCTGGATCCACACAAGTGTCTTGAACAAACAGACCAGGTAATGTCAATCAAAACATTTACACCTGTAGAAATACAGAATTTGGCAACCCTTCAGTAAGAGAAAGGGATTCCTGAGGAACTAGACAGATGTATATGGGAAGGGGATGCCGAACAGGAAATTTTTGTCTATTTGATGCCAGATGGCAGAAAAATACCATATCTCCCAAAAGATCTAGCGAAACAATTGGTTGAATACAATCACAAAATCTTAGGCCACATAGGTACAGAAAAACTATGGAGTATAGTGAAATAGAAGATGCGGAATCCACACGTAAAAAAGCTGTGTAAGACAGTACTGGTGGGATATTTGGTTTGTCTACAAACTAATGCCAGCATAGAGAGACCTAAATTGCATAGAGTACCAGTGGCAGATGGGGCAGGGTACGCTATCCAGGTAGATTATGCAGAGCCACTCCCAGTTGTAAAAGGGGGATATAAATACTTATTAGTGGTAGTTGATGTATTTTCCAAGTGGGTAGAGGTAATTCCTACCAAAGGTATGACAGCTAAAACTACAACAGAAGCATTGTGGAAAAAAAATTTTGTCCACTGGGTATGGCCTCAGATCATAGAATCAGACAACGGACCCCAATTTACAAGCCAAATAATGTGGCATTTGTGCAAATTGTTGGGGATTCAACACAGGTTTCCTGTTCCATATCATCTGCAATCCAATAGAATTGCTGAAAAGATGAACTGCATAATCAAGGAAAGGTTAAAAAAGGCATGTTTGGAAAAAGGCAAGGATTGGGTGAGATATTTGCCAGATATAATTTTAGAAATTAGGGCTACACCTAACAGTAAAACAGGAATTTCACCTTTTGAGGTGATGACAGGGAGAAAGATGCCTATCACACTTCCTTGTGACCCAGAAACTGTAGACAACCAACCATTATTGTCAGCCGTAGAACACCAAAAATGGTTAAAAGACATACAGGGGGTATTTGACACAATAGCTAGAGAACAAGCTTACCATCTGGGGAAGGCCATGCCAGCACTTCCCACAGAAAGGACATTACAGTGTGAAGATGAGGTACTTATAAAAAATTTCCTAAAAAAAGGACCATGGGACAGTAATTGGCAGGGTCCCTATGAGGTGACAGAGCAAAAAGGACCATTAGTTTACAGAGTTCAGAGAAAGTGCAAGGAAAAGATTAACCCCAGGACACAGGGGACATTCAAGCAAAGGAAGCACATCATGTTGGTTCATAGAGATCAGTGTAAGCTAATAAAAGCAAAAACAGAGTTAGGAAAGTAATGATAAACTGAAATCGACTGAAACTGTTACTTTGTTAACAATGTTAGGAAAATAACAGTTTATTTAAATTTGTTTTTAGATGCCAAGAAATCCAGTTGAAAGACTACCAGAGGAGTCAGAAGAAACTAAACCTTGTTTTTTGAAAGCTCTCTGGGCGTGTTTTATAATAATGTATGTGATATACATAGTCTATGTTTGGTATGTTATATAAATATATGAAGAGTTAAAGGTAGTAAAACAACCCCCACTGGGAGTTCGAAGATCCACAGAATTATACAGGAGGTACATGGTTAAGGCCAAGTACAATTCAAAAAAGAAGTGTACATACAGAAAAGAATGTGAATAATAAAGGTAAAAAGGAACTTCAAGCGAATACTGTATGCCGAAAATAGAGTGGGCATAAGAATAAAATTCAAGAGAGAAATATACAGAAAAATGTACATACACAACAAACGATAAATAAAAAGACCGTGAATAAAAAATAGGAAGAGATACTCCAATATAACAGGTCACTAGAACAGGGACATCATGACTTGCTACCTGATTTCAATACATTTTTGGTCATGCAAAATTTGTCTGCGAAAATACATAACCAAACAAATTGTTGGGCTTGTAGTTACATTCCTTACAGAGGGAAAATGCCATTTCATGCAGTCTCTGTAAATGTTACAGATACGGGTTTTATGTTTAAAGGAGCTTATAAAAACAGAATTATAAAACAATCAGCCATAAAAGAACATTTACACCTGATGGAAGCAGAAAAAGGGATACTCTGTTTTCAAAAGAAAGGGACAGTCAGGGCTGGTATTAGTAATTGTAATAACTGAGTATTTGACAGTTCTTTTGAAAATCATTGTGCAAACACCACATCAGTCATTTAAGATTTTATTAAATTCCACAGAAATTAATAAGCTCAAAGAAGGGGTGAGTCAAACCATTTTGCAAAATGGATGACCCTATTCAGTGCCAAAGATGTGCAAATTCAGACAGGAGACAAGTATGATCTTTCAGACCTTGTCAATTACGATGTAAAATCCCATAATTGTTTTCAGAGTTTAGAACATCCAGAAGTTTCACCACTGTGATATACCCATGGTTTACATAGATGGGGCAAAGTTTTGGAAAGATGGGAAATATTTGACAGGATTTCCGATAATCCCAGGAGACGGCCAAAAGCATATTCTGAAGAGACTGCCGGGCTACATGTCAGCCCAAAGGGCAGAGTTAGAAGCAGTAAAATATGTTTTAAAACATTATGAGCCTGTTAATATTTACAGTGACAGTGCCTATGTGGTAAATTCTTTACATTTACATATGGTATTTTGGGTCAGAAGGGGATTCGTCGACAGTGTTGGAAAACCCCTCAAACATGCTCCGGTTTTACAAGAATTATGGGCATTGATTACCCAAAATGACTTACAAGGAAAATTTAGTATAGTAAAAATTAAAGCGCATCAGAGATGTTACACAGAAGAGGCTAGAGAAAATGCTTTGGCAGATGCCAATGCGAAACAAGCAGCTGAATCAGTTGAGTGGTTGGATCCACATGAGTGTCTTGAATAAACAGACCAGATAATGTCAGTCAAAACATTTACACCTGTAGAAATACAGGATTTGGCAACCCTTCAGAAAGAGAAAGGGATTCCCAAGGAACTAGACAGATGTATAGGGGAAGGGGATGCCGAGCAGGAAATTTTTGTCTATCTGATGCCAGACAGCAGAAAAATACCATATCTCCCAAAAGATCTAGCTAAACAATTGGTTGAATATAATCACAAAATCTTAGCCCACATAGGTACAGAAAAACTATGGGGTATAGTGAAATAGAAGATGTGGAATCCACACTTAAGAAAGCTGTGTAAGACAGTACTGGAGGGATATTTGGTTTGTCTACAAACTAATGCCAGCATAGAGACACCTAAATTGCATAGAGTACCAGTGGCAGATGGGGCAGGGTACGCTATCCAGGTAGATTATGCAGGGCCACTCCCAGTTGTAAAAGGGGGATATAAATACCTATTAGTGGTAGTTGATGTATTTTCCAAGTTGGTAGAGGTAATTCCTACCAAAGGTATTACAGCTAAAACTACAGCAGAAGCATTGTGGAAAAAAATTTTTGTCTACTGCATATGGCCTCAGATCATAGAATCAGACAACGTACCCCAATTTACAAGCCAAATAATGTGGCATTTGTACAAACTTTACATCAACTCTGGTCACTTAACAAGCTTGAATATCATGGGGGAATTGATAAAATGGGAACAGAATGAGAGTTAATACATAACATTTCCTTTAAGGAAGGGATGAAAGACTTCTTTAAGAGTGATACCACAACTAACAATGGATCAAGAGAATGTTACAGTTCTGGCAGAAGGGTTATTTTTCATATGTGGAAAGAACGCTTATAAATGGTTACCGATAGGGTGGCAGGGATCTTGTTACTTAGGATATGCAGTTCCAATGATGAGAATTACTCATACATTCCCAGAAGAGATGGTAATAAATCACCAGAGAAAGAGGAAAGCTCCTGATAGTTTTTCCAAAATTGGGGATGACTTAAGACAGCTGGACATAGGGGAATGGTGTTATTTCAGGAGCTGGAATATTCCCTGGTATGGTGCTGCTAAGGCAATATGGGAGCTACAGAAAGTTGCAAAGCTGATTGAAGTTTTAGAAAATGCAACTTATGGAGCTATCTCAGACATAACAGAATAAATGGTAGGAATGAGGATGATGGTACTCCAAAACAGAATGGCCTTGCATTACTTGCTTGCAATCCATGGCCTTGGATTACTTGTTTGCCAGCCAAGGGGTGTATGTGCTTTAATCAAGATGAAATGTTGTATGTACATTCCTGATAAATCAGATTCCATACATCAACATTTAGAGAGAACTGCTGAGGTTTCCTTGAAATCCAAAAAAACGTGGAGTATAGACTGGTTTGATTCTTTAAGTGGACTATTTTCAAGTTGGTGGGGTACTTTTTTTTTTTTTTTTTTTTTGGGTAAAGCCATTGACAAGGGTAAGGTGGGTTCACACAGCCTATCTAGATCTTGCCAAGGCTTTTGACATCCCCCACACTGGAATTATAGATAAACTCACTAAACTAGGTATAAATCCCTATGTCACAAGATGGGTTGTCAACTGGCTCACTTTCAGAACCCACACTGTGAAAGTAGCAGACTCAAATTCGACTTCAGACCAGTGACAAGTGGAGTACCACAAGGTTCAGTTCTGGGTCCTCTCCTGTTTGGTATCTACTTCTCTGAAGTACAGGCTAACACAGAAGGTCTTTGGCTAATGAAGTTCACAGATGACTGCAAACTAGGAGCCATAATCGAAACTTCTAACGATGTGGACATCCTACAAAAGGGCCTCACTGAGACAGATGCCTGGTGTCAAAGCCATGGCCTCAAGCTCAATGCCAAAAAGTGCATTGTCATCCCCTTTGGTAAAAACTCTGAACCCATGAACTACAACATAGGTGGTAGTATACTTAACACCGAAAGTGTGATAAGAGACCTTGGGACACAGGTGGACAGTAGTCTCTCCTTTGATAATCACATCACCACAGTAGTCAGGAAATCCTTCTACATGGCACACCGCATCACAAAAGGTTTCTCATCCAGAAAAAATAGGTCATTGTTCCCCTCTACTCATCACTCAGTAGACCCATTATAGAGTACAACACCCCTTTTGGTATGTACCTCACAAGACATCTACAACAACTGGAAAGGCAGCAGAAATACCTCACAAAGAGGATTACTGGCCTCAAACAGATGCCCTACGCAGACCATCTCAAAAAACTCCAGCTTCATTCCGCCGCATATCGCCTACTCAGAGGTGATCTCTGCCCAACATACAAAGCTATGTCAAACCCAGAGGTGTTGGACATGCTCCACTTAAAGCAATCCCAATCCCTCGGAGCTAGACACTCTAGGGACCTAAACCTTGTCACCACAATAAACAGAATATGCTGGAGGGATAGATTCCTGTCCCAGAGACTTCCCATACTCTGGAATAAACTACCTATCTATATCAAACAAAGCTCCTCATTAGCACTCTTCAAGAAAAATCTTGATAATTGGATGGGAAATAGGAAATTCACCCTGGGATCACCTCTGTGGCTCTGCTCGACAGTGGCACAGGAAAATAATTTTCTTGGGTGGCAAAAGCCAGGGTACCTTTTTGGCTGGGCTTGTATAGGCCCCAGGGCCGATAGCCTAATACCTACCTATGAACCTATGAACTATAATCATAGCCTTGATTGCCCTCATTGTCATAATCTTTTTATTAACAACAACTTGTATATGTGTTAAAGCTTGTCTTAATAAAACCATTAATCGAGTAACTGCCGTCAGTGATAGAGTAATGTATGAAGAAATAGTATTAAGTGCAGTGGATCCATATAGTGCAGTGGACCAATGGGCTCAAAGTACCGAAGATCATATTTTCCTGTAAATTGCTTTTGCATTTTTTCATTGATTTAATTAAAAAGGGGGAATTGATAGAGACTATATAAAGTTAAATATTTTTTCCCAAAGCAATTAAATGTATGCTAAAATGCAAAAGGAAAAAGTCTGTTTTATAAAGCAAGGTCTGACCTGATGAGGTTTGAAATAAATGTATCTTTCTAAAAGAGCAAGAAACTGCAAGGCTAAAAGGCAAAAGTTAAAAATAAACAAGTGCTTAAGCAGGCATGAAATGCAAAATTGAAAGTAAACAGCTAAAGGTCAGGCACCTGCAAGTATGAAACATGCTTTTCTTTTACTGTAAATACTTACGTTAGTTAGCTTTTACTGTAAATGCATACTGTGGGCTAAATATTGTAAATGGGATCCTGTTATAATAGCAAGGAAGTTTGTTCTACAGGGACATTTCAGAAAGTTTCAGTTATGGGAATGAAGAACAGAAATCAGTCATGCAAACCACAAGGACATTAAAAATAACATTGGTTGCCCTTTGAAAAGGGTATATTAACTGGACATTGTTTTCTTCTCTTCAGCGACGTCTTGACTGAGTGTGCATCAATCCATATTGTGAGAAGCAAAAGACTTTTTTCTTGCTGTGTCTTAGTAGAACTGAAACAACTCTGACAGTTTAACTGCTTGGCAAGATTTTCAAAAATACAAATAAATACTAACGAACACAGCAGTATGTTTATTGGTATGGTTACTTCTGCCAGCAGTTTCTTATAAATTTAACAGATTCTTCCTCTGAGTCCAAATCCTCGTCTAAGGAATCCAAAGGACCCTAGGCCTCTTGACAGGAGTGGAAGACCAGGGGTAAGCAGGAACAGAGACCCCTTGATGTGGCTTCAAAGCCAATAAATCACTGAATAACCCCTGAATGAAATACAGCAACTCACTTTGTTGGGATCCTTTGTCTTTTGTTTCTTTCTCTGTGGAATGTCTGATGCGACTCTAACAGTTGTAGGAATCTCTTCCCTCACTAAAAATTAAGGAATCCTCCTCAATGCTTCAGAAATTATCAGATGAGGTTTCCCTTCAACATCAGGTATAGACATCTGAAAAGCCTTCAGCGACGTGCAAGAAGCTGGATTGATGCCAGCCGCTAACAGGGTCAGTGCATAGTAATCCAAAGCAAGCACCAGGCAGTCTGGGACTTTCACTAGCCTCTAGAGAGACATCTGGGAGAGGCTAAACAGCAGTCAGATTGGACCTGACTTTTTTGGCCTTTATCTTAGCAGAAGGCTTGCCCTCAAGATGGGAGGATTATGCCATAGCACCCTGACTCAATAACCTGAGATGTTGGTTCTTCAGGTATATAAACTAAGAGGAGAGGTGACTACATAGGGTCTTAGGCACAAACACCTGGCAGACAGAACACTGTGTATAATTGTGGGAAGCACCCAAACAAAAAAGACACTGGTCGTGATGGTCTTTATGGGGAATATGCCGCCAACACTGACAACTTCCCTTTTTGGATGACATGAACACAATAAAAATGATAAGAAAAGGAAGAGATGAAAGCTCCACTGGACACATATGAAATGAAATGGCTTGGCAACCAGCACAGCGGAATGGTATTCAGACTGATGTTCAATAACGGTGATCGAGGTGTGTGTGCGTGTGTGTGTGTGTGTGTGACCTTTAAGCTCTGTGCCTTGCACAGAGAGCATACATGTGATATATGGTGCCTAAAAGAACTAAAGGCTTTGGCATACTGGCCAGACATTGGCTATCCTTGGCAGGAGATCCCTTAGGTAAAGAATATTGCAACAGTGATATTGAAGGATATCTGATAATGTGATCCAGAAAGCATTGAGAGGATGTGATGAAAAGCACCTATTAAATCTAATGTTATCAATGTGAATGAGGAAGAAGAGGCAACAGATTGTGAAGTGGCATCATTTTGAACTTGGGCACTATCACAAACAGGTTTAGTTAAAAAAAGATCCAGAAATGGTCTCCATACATTTTCTTTCTTTGGCACTAAATATATCCTTTAAAAAAAAAATGTACCCACCTGAGATGGAGGAACTGGTTCCACCACTCCCTGGGACAGCATGTGATGAACAGATGAAAATAAGAGAGTCTGGTCTGACGGATGGAGAATTACCCCAAGGAAAGGAGAAATTTCTTCCCACTGCCATATCTACAACCTTGATGAATTATCTTCACAACCCAATTGTCTGAAATATCTGTTGACAGAGAGAGAGAAGTAGAGATTCAGACTTTCTGGGAGGGAAAGGAGGCTGACAGGATGGGAAGAGGGACAGTGTCTCTTGAACAATTATTCTGACTTGTTGGATCCTTGGCTTTGGGGGTTGCTGAATTCTTTTTGGAATCTCCTTGCCATTTTTTCTTAACTGTGTGTTTATGTGCATTTACTGTAGTTGAGACTGTTTAGTAAATGCTTTCCCAAAACTGGATGAGGGGTTAATGAAGCCTTAGAAAATTTGTTAAAGGAGAGCTGAAAAAATCATAGATTCCTATACCAACTTACCCTTTCATCACAGTTTTACATCACCTCTGCAGCAGAGGAACAAAAAACTAAATTTCTACCAAAGAAGAATTTAAAATCTCAGTTTTTATATCATCTGAGTGGTTCTGGGAATGCAGCCAGGCAAACCCCTTTAAAACAGTACTAGTGGCCATCGCCGTGGAAGAAGTATCAATGAACTCATATGCATATCGTAAACGAGTAGTGATTTGTGCAAGTGAAGAAACTAAATTATTTAAAGCAGATTTTTTTCCTCACAAGAAGAAACTGCAGACAAAACATTCTGCATACTTTGGGAAAGTCCAAGCCAGCAATGGTATTCACAAACTTTAATCCAGCCACGTAAAACACAGTACACTTAATAAACGCATGCACTGTATTAAATAGCATTTTTGTCAAGGTTCCATAGACTTCATCAGATGCAGAAAATGGACCCAGCAGTAGTTAGTTATCCTAGTGGTGGCTGCTGACTAGCCTGCTGTTATCTCCCAGATTGCATTTCCCCTATAGCTAGCTATGATATGAATAGGGGTGTTGTCAGTAGTTAACTGCATCTGGAGTGTTGCCTGTGTGTCATACCGTTTGACCAGTCTGGAGATGTGTATGTATTAAATGTATATTGAAACTCCACCTCATTTTGCTTTGCTGGCCACGGTTTGGGGTCTGAATGTATGATAGGATAAGGAACTTGGTATGGCTGGGGTGCTCACCATAGCTTTAAACCAGGTTTCTGTGACTCCACAAATGTCAGCATTTTCCAGGATTAATAATGCTTGCAATGTGTGCAATTTCATGTTTAGACTCCTAGCGTTTAGTAGCATGATCTTTAATTTGCATTTTGATGAAATTTTCATGTTGGCAGTTTTAACCTCATGGTGTTACCTAAAAAAAGGCACCACGGGGAGGCAAGAGCCTTTGCTAGAAGCCTGAAGCCCAAGGGAGACAGATGCAGGCCACCACTGACAAAGCATCGTGGTCTGTCAAGCATATCTTCCCAGGCTGTCAGGTACTGGATTCCCTTGGAATGACACCAGAAACTAAGCCAATTGTTAAAGTCAATAATTTTCTGTTTGTACTGAGGCACCATTCTGGGTGACAGTAGAATGCTGCTTAAGACTGGAGACATACCTGCTTAGGATACACATTCAGCGAGCTCGATCATGTCTCTCTTCATGTAGTCCAGGGAGGTACATCTCAAGTCATTTATGCCAACATGGACTATGACAGAGTCATAACAGTACCTGTTGTTGACAGACTTTAGTGCATGTGTGATATGGCAGATTCTGGCACCTGACAAACAACTAACTGTGACTTTCTCCTTATCCATCTTGGTGAGGGGCACATCCATGTGTCTCACAATGGAGCCTCCTAAGACTAATTTGTTGGGTTTATGGTTAGGCCTTAATGGCTGTGAGAAACAGGTGTGTGGACTATGTGTGGTGTGTGGTGTGGTGGGCTGTGGCATTCGGTGTGTTTTTGTCTTGGAGGTGTCTTTTGTTTGGTTATGATTATTTGAGGACCTCCACATATATGGGTGTGTGTTGTGTAGGAGTGGATGGTGTTCGACGTGTGGTGTTTGTATTGACAGCCTTCTCAGAGACAGATATACTAGCTTGTGAGGGAGAGAGCATAGACTCTAGGTTCTTAATGTAATTGCATCTCTCACAAATTGTGTTCCCAGGTAGTAGTAGTAGTAGTAGTAGTAGTAGTAGCAGTAGTAGAAGGTTGTCCATATATATGAGGCAGTGGCTACACTGTCTCAGGATATCCATATCAGCCAGACTGGCAGGAGAAACCGTAGGAAGTTTTCCATCCATATTTTTCAGAATCTGAGAAAGAGAGGCCAGAGAGAGCTAAGGGGGTAAACTGTAGAAGGACTAAGATGAGTACTACTAGGTGATCACACAAGTGCTACTAAGGGAAAATCTGTAGCTGTAATAACTCACAATGGGTTAAAAACAGTGTAGCTGTGGTCCGCGACTTGCAAACAAGCTCAAACATGGGGTTTCAATACCACAAAAAATAGAAGATTTTAGTAACACAGAGATCTAGCTAATCCTGCTAGCCCCTGCTTTCTTGACCAATCAGCTTGTGCCAGGCAAGGTCCAGGCAGCCCTGCTACAAACAGAGAAGATAGGCCCCCTACCAACAAAAGATGGCTGTGAGAAACACAGAAGACAAAACACAAGACTGCTGCCAGAAAAACATGAAGGTAAAAACAGACAGCTCTGGATGCAGCAAACCTGTATCCAGACTATGCTACTCCATTTAATGGTTAAAACATAGTAAAACTTACAGAAAAGCACAGATTAACCATTTACAGACAAAAACAGAACTCACAGCATGAAAAAATACAGTTAAAATGTAAAGAAATTCCGTAAAATGCAGTTAACCAGTACTGAATTGCAGTAAATAGCAATGAAATACGGTTAGTCAGTAAACTGCTCTAAAACAGTACAAATGTGATAAATTAGCTATAAGGCACAGATAAAAATGATAGGCAAGTGTAAATGCAATAAAATAAGTGAAAATAAATAAAAAAGCACTTAGACTGGCCTTGGAGCCTCAGGAACTTTGTAAAATGTCCCAGAGATGATGCAAGCAGAGCCTGATTGTTAGCCTGGCCTCATTTTTAGCTGAAAACCCTAATGAGCATTAAGCATTAGCAACTGCTGAGTCACAGAAGTATCTATCTGTGTGTGTGTGTGTGTGTGTGTGTGTGTATATATATATATATATATATATACACGCACACACACATATGCAGTAAAAGCCATTAATTTCTTGTGATTTCATGACATTACATTTATAACTGAAGGCATACCTCTCAGCCTTATAGTACAGACAGAAAAGCCTTGACATAAACATTTCCTTGGCTAAAGTAGTTACCAGTCAAAGATAAAACAGTAGAGGACAGTAACTTTTCTCAAAAGTGTTACACAAGACCAATAAGGAACGAGCAGAAGACAGAGTCCATATGACTTAAGAAAGAACTCAGACACAATCTAGTTAGAGAACAAAAATCATGTTTATTACAGCTCTCTGTAAAAAACTGTTTACAATTAAAAAATGATTACACTCAGAAAAACAAGTAAAATGTCTCCAACTGTCTAATCAATAAAAATGGGTCTGTTGCCATGGATATGAACTTTGCCACTCCTTCTGTTACCAACTTGGTGGATATGGGCATCCTGAAGCAATGTAGAAATTGCTTCATGTTTACTGACAACCACTTAATTCTTAAACAAATTGATATATGTTAGACATGTATTTACACAATGTCACCACAAACACATTCTTTCAAATCAGCACATACAGCCACATCTCATGCAGCCTCTACTTCTAAGCCCATAAGGCAAACCACCACAGAATCCAACAATCATTGAAGAGTCTACTGTGAGACACACTGATGTCCCTCTCACCAGGCTGCGTAAGGAGAAATTCATGGTCAGTTGTTTATCAGGGGCCAGGATTCACTACATTACACATGCACTCAGGTCAATGGACCACACGTACCATTATCAAAATAATTAATATAGACAGTCAAAGGATAAAGTGCCTCAGCAGAACAACAGGTCAACGACTTTGAAAAAACTCAAGAGGCAACGCTACTGTAGTGAAGGAGACTGTTTAATAGCAAAACCAAAAACCATAAATAAAAATAAAGTGAGCACTTTCGCGTTCCTCTGAATGCTTCATCAGACATAATATGAGTAAAAAAGCAGTTATTTAAGTATACCATGAACACTTTCAAAATTCTGTTATATGTACCAGTATGTCTCTGTCATAGTCCGTGTGGGTTGTAAATGACATGAGATGTAACTTCCTAGACTATATGAAGACAGACATCATGGAGCTCTTAGAATATGTGTCCCAGGCTAGTATCAGCCTAGCACTGAGCAGCATTTACCTTCTTCAAGGAATATGCTGCAGGATGAAAAAAGACCAACTTTAATTGGCTTAGTTTTTGGTGTCAATCTAAGGAGGTGCAATATTTGTCAGCATGGAAGGAGATGGCCAACGGTTTGCCAAGGATGGTCTGTACCTCTTCCCTCTAAGCTTTTGAATATTAGCTAAAACATTGTCTTCTCCCATAGTGTCTTTTTTAGGCAATGCCAAACTGAAAGCACTTCCGAAATAGCAAATCAAAACCAAGAAAATCTAAAGGTTTTACTGCTCGATGCTGGGAGTCTAAACAAAAACCTCCCTGCCTAGAAGCTCTCTTTACCCTAAAAAATGCTGATGTCTGTGCAGTCACTGAAATATGGTTAAAAGCCACAGATACAGCCAGTTACGCTACAGGCAGGCAGTAAAGGTGGAGGCATATCGATTTACATAATAAATATATCTCAAGGCTGGTCAAACAGAATGATGCACTTGAGCCTCTTCATGTTCAAATCTTCCCAGGCAAAATCCCATACCATTTCCTTGCAAGCTGTAGGCCCCCTTCTATGACCCAGGTAACTGAAAACATGTATTTAAGCTTACTGAAAATACTCCCCATCCAACCCAATACCATATTCATGGGTAATTTTAATTACCAATTGAAGCCGACTAGCTGGTACACTGAAGACTGGAACAAAAAGTCACTTATATGAAGACACGAATCCACCGTCAGAAAAAACAGACTTTAATGCAGCAAAGCTTTCGGTTAAACAACCTTCTTCAATGCTAAAACAGTACAAATCACATTACAATACATTTAAATAAGAGCCAAAAGGTAATGTGACCACAGCCAACAAATCACACTATACCATCAATTAAAACTTTTCTAAAACATCCTTAAAGGTGTACATTACAAATGTTGCTGTTGTATTTTAACAAGCACAGGTTTAATACTGACTACATTGTGTAGGCCAGGTTCTAAATCTTCATAGAACCTGGCAATCCACTCATATTATTTATTCTCTAAGAAATTATTAATATCACCATCTCTAGGTCCCTTTTGTACACTATCTATCACTCTAAATTTAAAGCTATGATCCACACCATTATGCATGATGTGCTTAAACAGTGCATTATTCTCATTATTTCTTATTTCTGACTTATGCTCTGTTATACGCTCTCTTAATTTCCTTGTAGTCTTTCCTATGTAAAATTAATCACATTTTTCTTAGGTAGCAAGACAGACCACATTAACACTATTACAGGTAGCAACACTAGTTAAGTAGTTAAAATAAAATTGCTTATTGGATACTAGGTGGACAAATTTGTCACTATTGTGCTTAATAATGTCATCACAGCAACTACAGCACATACACCCATACATAACAGGTTTATTGCCCAACTTTACTTTTGTTATATCATTGAAATCTTTATAGCATAACCTGCTCTTTAAACTCTTAAGATTTCTATATGAAAAAAGTGTCTAGCCTCTAGTATAGTATGTAGTTCAGGTGCTGCCATGAGTACAGGCCAGTTCTTATGTATGATTTTCTTTATTTGCTCTTTTTTTAAACTATAAGTAGTTACATATCTAATTTTATCATTCTTTTCATTTACATCAATTGTGGCTACTTCCCCTTCAGCTTTGCTCATTAAAGTCTGTTTTTTTTTTTTCTGACGGTGGATTTGTGTCTTCATATAGTGACTTTTTGTTCCAGTCTTCAGTGTACCAGCTAGTTGGCTTCAATGGATTTTTGAACTGATACATTGAACATCAGTTTAATACAGAGCCTAATACAGCCCTTAAAAATGGAAGGTAGAGGTGAACTGTATTGTTCTGTTAAGAAATTATTGACTGTGGAAATTAACCCACTGCTGCATTTGACACCATCTCCTCCATTACTAGAGGAGGCACCTTGTAGTGATGCTGTTTTTGAGAAGTTGTTGTTTTCATATAGAAATCTTAAGAGTTTAAAGAGCAGGTTATGCTATAAAGATTTCAATGATATAACAAAAGTAAAGTTGGGCAATAAACCTGGTATGTATGGGTATATGTGCTGTAGTTGCTGTGATGACATTATTAAGCACAATAGTGACAAATTTGTCCACCTAGTATCCAATAAGCAGTTTTATTTTAACTGTGTTGCTGCTGTAATAGTGTTAATGTGGTCTGTCTTGCTACCTGTGAAAAATGTGATTCATTTTACATAGGAAAGACTACAAAGAAATTAACGGAGCGTATAACAGAGCATAAGTCAGAAATAAGAAATAATGAGAATAATGCACTGTTTAAGCACATCATACATAATGGTGTGGATCATAGCTTTACATTTAGAGTGATAGATAGTGTACAAAAGGGATCTAGAAGTGGTGATTTTAATAATTTCTTAGAGAATAAAGAATATGAGTGGATTATCAAGTTCCATGCAGATTTAGAACCTGTTCTAAACAATGTAGTCAGTATTAAACCTGTGCTTGTTAAAATACAACAGCAAAATTTGTAATGTACACCTTTAAGGATGTTTTAGAAAAGTTTTAATTGATGGTATAGTGTGATTTGTTGGCTGTGGTCACGTTACCTTTTGGTTCTTATTTAAATGTATTGTAATGTGATATGTACTGTTTTAACATTGAGGAAGGTTGCTTAACCGAAAGCTTTGCTGCATTAAAGTCTGTTTTTTCTGATGGTGGATTTGTGTCTTCATATAGTGACCTTTTGTTCTAGTCTTCAGTGTACCAGCTAGTTGGCTTCAATTGTGGATTTTTTGACTGATACATTGAATGTCAGTGTCATAAAGAGACTAACACAGCCCTTAAAAATGGAAGGTAGAGGTGAAGTGTATTGTTCTGTTAAAGAAATTATTGACTGTGGAAATTAACCCACTGCTGCATCTGACACCATATTTTCCATTACTAGAGGAGGCACCTTGTAGTGATGCTGCTTTTGAGAAGTTATTGTTAGTACTGGAGAGGAAAGGTTGGGACATATAAACATTTTCAATGGCAACACTTGAGTTTTCAAGCTTATCTAGACTTGGGGGTAGTACCATGTGGTCTTCGCATTTTAAAGATGCCTTCTTATGCAAATACTTACCCCAAGCTGCTAAAGCATTGGCAGCAGCTTAACTTGAAGTTAAGTCTAGATTATATGTCCCTAATGAATGAATTTTTTTACTGACACTAAAAATAGCTTGAAAGAAAAAATTATTAAACTTGAAGATGAGCTTGTGCAAATGAACTGTTTTTCTAGTATGATGGAGGTGTATCAGAAAATGCTTGACAGGTTACAACTACTTGATGACCATCTGGAAACTGTCAAGAGGTGCAAACTCATGAGAGATGTTAATGACTTTAAGCAAGGTCATATTATCTCATGGCCGAAACCTAAGAAGCAAGTCAAGCCAGTTAACATTCATGGATCAACATGATGAGTTTGTGCTAGATGATGATGTCAGAATAATTAAGGAGAAGGCAGTCCTTTCCAATAGCACCTTCACATCACAATGGTGAGCATATAGCTCCTCCCCCAGTGATAACTTCAGCGGATTTCAATCTTGGGATGCAAGCAAGTGTGATTGAGCAAACAGAACCTGTACCAGTACCTGAAAAATGCCAGAATCAGTTGGGACCACTTAGTTTGGTTTAGTCAGGGTCCCAAATGCAGTTCCAGTTAAATTTACCTGAAAAAATTGACTGTTGTGAGCAGAAGTGGGTCTAGGGGCCATTCACAGCAAAGATAGATCCTAAATGGCATGAAGAGAAAACACGACAACCCAGCATAGCAAAAGAAGACTGTGTGGCATCAGTAGAGTTGAATAAAGGTATTTTAAACCTTTCAAACTATGTACTGACTGAATCACACCTGTCCCTTTTGGGAAAAGGGCTGAAATTTATTTCCAGTGCTTGTGAAGACCTAGTAAGTACTTTAACTGACGTAAAGTTGTTTCTGAGGACTTTAAACCTGAAGTTACTGTTTAAGAATGCTTCTCAAACAAATGATTTGACTTGTAAGAAACATATTACCTTTGTACCTATTAGTAATCCTGTAATTACTGCCTTTCATAATATGTGTGAATGTGAAATTAGGCAAGTGTATGACTCTAACTTGAAAAGAAAGCATTATAACTTAACAAATAATGAAGTCCTGAAGGATCTGGAAAGTAATAACGACATAATTATAAAACAGGCAGATTAAGGGGGTGCCATAGTAATTATGAATCATGCTCACTATTTAAATTCTTTGAAATCACTATTAGAAAACATAAACACTTTTAAGAAGATAACCTTTATTGATGTTAAAAAAATTGTTGCAGATGTTAATATATGACATGCAATTGAATGGTGATATTTCACTTGATATTTCAATTTCTTGACTGTCCCTTGCCCAAGGACACCACAGATATATGGGATACCAAAGATTCATAAATCATTCACAGAGCCCCCACTGAGACTAATAGTCTCTGGTGGGGGTTGGATCACAGAACCAGCATCAGTTTATTTGCAGAGAATATTAAGTCAATATCTGTGTTTATGTCCTAGTGTAATTAAGGACACTAATGATTTTTTAAATAAGTTGAGATGTTGGTTTACTGGGAGAGCTGATAAAAAAATGAATTCTGATTATATATTTGTGACTTTGGACATATTATTCACAGTAATACCAAATTAACTTGGGGTTGAGGCTGCATGTGAATTTCTCACTAGATAAGTTTAAATGGCCACAGCAAGGGTGCAAAATATTTGTGCTTTATTAGAAATTCTTTTAACTAAAAATGTTTTTATATTTGATAATGAGCCATTTCTACAGTTGCCTGGTGTGGCCATGGGGACACCTGTGGCCAACACCTATGCGAATATAGTTCTTCATCATTGGGAGAAAAAGTATGTTTTTAATAATGAGAATGTACTATGTCAGAAAGTAGAGCTGTATTTAAGATTTGTAGATGATTGTTTTTTTGTGTGGAATGGCACTGTTGAAGAGTTACTGGACTATGTTGCTTATTTACATAACACCACTGAATTTCTTGAATTTAAAATGAACCACTCTTATAGTGAAATAGTTTTTCTAGATGTGTATTTTGAAAAGAAAAATGGGAAAAATAGAGACAAGTATACATAAGAAAAATGTACACGTAAATAGATATGTACATAGGCAGAGTCTACATGCCCCCCATATTTTTCAAGGAATAGTTAAAGCACAAATGTGTAGAGTTAGTAGGCTGAATACAGATGACATATGGTTTAGTGAGCAAATGAATAAGATGGTAGGTGAGTTTGTGAGTAGTGGCTATAGCCGCATGGAGGTACTAAAAATAGCGAATGATGTGAAACAAAATAGAAGTAATGCTATGAAACCATTTTTTAAAAAAGGGAAAGTAGCCACAATTGATGTAAATGAAAAGAACGATAAAATTAGATATGTAACTACTTATAGTTTAAAAACAGAGCAAATAAAGAAAATCATACACAAGAACTGGCCTATATTCATGGCAGCACCTGAACTACATACTCTACTAGAGGCTAGACCCCTTTTTTTCATATAGAAATCTTAAGAGTTTAAAGAGTAGGTTATGCTGTAAAGATTTCAAGGATATAACGAAAGTAAAGTTGGGCAATAAACCTGGTATTTATGTGCTGTGTGCATGTGCTGTAGTTGCTGTGATGACATTATTAAGCACAATAGTGACAAATTTGTCCACCCAGTATCCAATAAGCAATTTTATTTTAACTGTGTTGCTACCTGTAATAGTGTTAATGTGGTCTATCTTGCTACCTGTGAAAAATGTGATTCATTTTACATAGGAAAGACTACAAGGAAATTAGAAGAGCGTATAACAGAGCATAAGTCAGAAATAAGAAATAATGAGAATAATGCACTGTTTAAGCACATCATGCATAATGGTGTGGATCATAGCTTTAAATTTAGAGTGATAGATAATGTACAAAAGGGTCCTAGCTATAGTGATTTTAATAATTTCTTAGAGAATATGAGTGGATTGTTAGGTTCCATGCAGATATCTGGTCTAAACAATGTAGTCAGTATTAAACCTGTGCTTGTTAACATACAACAGCAAAATTTGTAATGTACACCTTTAAGGATGTTTTAGAAAAAGTTTTAATTGATGGTATAGTGTGATTTGTTGGCTGTGGTCACATGCTACCTTTTGTCTTTTATTTAAATGTATTGTAATGTGATGTGATATGTACTGTTTTAGCATTGAGGGAGGTTGTTTAACCAAAAGCTTTACTGTATTAAAGTCTATTTTTTCTGACGGTGGATTTCTGTCTTCATAACTTTAATTACCCCCAGTGTTAACTGGAAGTCATATATGACACCAAACGTGCAGGTACAGAGACTCTTAGATTTTGTAAACAAAAAATCTGTGAAATAGATTGTCATTATGCCGACCAGGGGCACAAACGCACCAGATCTTGTCCTCATTAATATGGGAGACTGCTGCAAATCACCTAGTGTAATGTCTTTTCTGGAATGGTCAGACCACAAAATGGTCTTCTTTGAAGTAAAAATACAACCCAGAACCCTAGCTAATCCTAGAATGTTCAGGAACCACTCTAAAGCTAACTTCCTGCTACTATTTGATAACATGACAAAATTTCAAGTCCCCATAAATCCTGATAACACTGCTGCCTGTGCACAACTGTTCACAGAAATGCTATACAAGTATGTCAATAGATACATAGAGGCACCTGTACTCATCAATAATGAGTACAGAACTAACTTAAAAAAAAACAAGCCACCATGATGGAATGGCAACATCAGATCTGCTATAAAAAGCAGGTTCTGAGTCAGTTGTTCAGATACAGTTTTCCAGAGCAGTTCAGCAGCAGTGCTCCAGTTGTTTCCAGAGGTGTTCCAGGTTCTGAGGACAGACAATAGCCTGGAGTGTGAACATCATTTCTCAACTTACCTTGCAGAAGTAAGAGTATAATTTAGATTAGACAGGGACAGTTAATCTTCAGATAGTCAGGGAACTACAGCCAGATAGTAGTTTTCTTAAATCAATGTGAGATCTGTCCTACAGTATTATTTTCATATTTCCTGTGTCTGAAACTCTGATGTTTATTGGAATCAAGTTATTCAGTATTTACATGTTTTAAATCCTTTTATTTATTATTAAATGTTTTACTCCCTCTCATTGTGGCTCATTATTTAGTAAATACTTTTAATAACCTGGGAGTGTTTATGCTTATTGTGATAACACCAGGGCCACTCCAAAAGAGCTACTGCTTGGGATACATGCTACCATTCATTTCAATACCTATTTTACCCAATATAATAAAACACCCCTTTTGAAGGGTATTGTGGTATTCGACTGATGTCAGCCGTTAATTTGTAATTTGGGCAAAGAAACACAGCAGGTAAATATGTGTCAGTCTTTCCCAAGACTGTGTGTGTGGATATCAGACATTTCGGAGTGAGTGTGTCAGATACCTAGAACTGGGACACAGTGTTCTGCAGTGGTTAGTATGTAGACTCATTTGGGGACCTGGAGTGAAGCATATAGTTTAGTCCCAGGTTTTTGAAGCTGTTCCTGGTGCACCATTAGGGGAAATTGTGTATTTCTATCCCTGCTTTTAGTGACACTCCCTAACTGGAGACAGTGGTGAGGATTGAGACTCATTAGTTACTGCCTGGGGTTAAGAGGGTCCATCAAACTAATAAATAAGCAAGCCATTTCTCATTTTCATGACAATACTTCCATGGCTGTGCATATTAGTCTTGTTAGACTGATGGATTGGTAGTTCAATTAATAGCAGGGCTCAGTTGATAGTCTGCCTTTGTGAAGGGAAATGACTGTTGTGGGCCTCCATTCATTTGGAATGTAGCCTGTGTCAAGGCTGTAGTTGAAGAGTGTCCTAATAGACTGTGTTTCAGACTGTTCAGGAGGCAACTTGGGATGTTGCTGGGACCAAGAGAAGCAGTGTTATTGGCTTTAGCGAGTGCTGCCAGCAACTGGTCCCTGCTAGTAATTGGGGGAAATATGTTGGAGGGGATTTCATCCGGTGGAGTCTGGGGGGAGGGTGAAGTTTATGCTGCATTTATCAGAAAGTAGATTTGCTATGTCACCCTGATTGGTGACGGTGGTACTTTTCACCACCAGTTCAGCACACTGCTGTGTGCTACTTATAAGGTTCTGGACATAGCTGAGGAAGACTCTGTGATTATCATTAGCCTGCAAGGCTATCCTCACCTCTCAGTTGGACTTAATAAGACCTCTTAGTTCTAACCTCTCAACAGGGTCATGAAGGTAATGGGGAAGGGACTGAACCACAGATGCCATAAAGGTCAGTAAATGTTTTCCTCAGTACAGGGATGGAGATGACTTTGATAGTTTTATTTATATATTTGAGATGACATATAAACAGTATAATGTTTTCCAAAGGTTCCGGGTACAGTTCCTGACCCCCTTATTCCATGGTAGATCTGTTAATGCAATTGCTAAACTGTCTGATATTGACTGTTTGAATAACTATAGTGTAAAAAAGAAATTATGTACTCATCATAATGTTCCATCTGTATTGTCAGTTTTTTTAATTTCTCCTAACATATGGGTCCAGATCCAGTCCATAGGATCCAACTTGGCCATTACTAAGCTTGTGGCAATCAAAAAAACCCACAATGCATCTCCCCCTATTACCTCAGATCTTGTTTGCTAGGATTATCACCAAAAAGAAAGGAAGTGAGTTTATATTTGAACATTTTAAGGAAACTACTTGTGGAGTAATGGAGATAATAAAGATGGCCTAAATTATGCTTCCTGTCCAACCAGAAAAAACAAAGGTAGGGGACATGGAGGGAGGGAATGCGAGGAGAGAGAAAAAAATTGACAATACAGATAGATGAGTACATAACTTCTTTATCTGATATTGTCATTTTTTCATCTCGTCCTCACATGTGGGACTGAGACTCCCCAGCTATCTTTACACCGGACGGAATCATGGGAGGATGTTTCTCAGAACCATTGAACCAAAGGAGGCTCTTCCACTGGAGACCAAATCTAACTTGTAATTAGTCATAAAGGTATGATGATTGGCCCATGTAGCCACTGCACAAATCCTGTCCTTGAAGGCATTAGACTGGAAAACTGTGGAAGTGGCCATGGCCATGGTTGAGTGAGTTTGAACAGGTTTGGAAGATTCTATACCTTTTGTGGTGTAAATGAAAGAAATGCAATAAAAAAAAAATTTGCTAAGGCACCTTGTGGTACTTATGTATTATCACAACCAGATTTCCAAAGTGCGATAATTCATCATGTTTCTGTGGAAACAGGTTGCTTAACCTAAAATGGGGTCTGTAAAGAAGTAAGTACTAGTTTGTCACAGCGGGAATGAGGCAGGAAGAGAGAAAATGGTGAAAGTTTGTACTTCTGGGTGACATGCCTCATTTCTTCCACAATTCCGCAGTGGTGCACCGCTTTACAGTTCCTGCATTCCTCATTTCCCTGTTAGCTAAAGGAAAGTGACTCATGAAATACACACTGACTTTTCATGGGCAGTAGTCACCCAAAGTGAAGGTGCCTGTAAGGAAGAGTAAGTAATAGCTCAGTGCTTGCTCGGGGAGTGCTGCCTTTCTCAGCAGTGGCAGATTGTTTTAGAAGGTTGCATTCCTGCTTATGGATCATGACTGTTTCCAGTGCACAGGGTTGTATGTATACTAACACTTTAAAATAAATGGGTTTAACTGTTTTTTAAAACCAGTAGAGCTTTTAGCAAGTCCTGTGTCATATACAGCAAGTAAATAGCATAACAGAGAAAAAGGCAGGGAATGATGTCTGTAAACCTCCACAAACAGAACGCCAATTTTAAATCAGTACTTCAGAGTTACAAGTTTATTAATGTGCCTTCTGAGAGTTTAGACTGTAACTGGGGTGTGTGACAACTGATCAGATACCTGCAAAAAGAGATTTCAAAAGAAGGGGATCAGTTTATTTAAATGAGCCATGGTTCCGACTCCTTGTCTTGTTGGGAACATGGTGACTTTGTATAAGTTGTTACATTAACGAGTACAGCCAAGCAGCAGTCAGGTGTATAGGTCGGCAGGAGATGCTACCAGGGAAGAGACATTTTGCTGTTATTACAAAACACTGGTCCCTAAAGGACTAAATAATGAGTTAAAGTGGAAAAGTTTACTTTAAATGTGAAGTGTCATTAATTGTTTAATTGTAATTTATTAGCGTTTAACTGATGGATGGGCTGCATAAAAATGGAGGATGTGAGTTGTGTATTTGTATTTCTAGAAGGTGGTTTCACTGAGGTGCTACAAAATAAAAGTATTTTGTGGAATTGCTGTGGAGCTGCTCTATATATTTCTTTACAATTTGACATCCCTTTTGGTCCTGTTCATTGTTTGTTGCTGAAATACTTTGGAGTAAAGGTGTTGTTGTTTCACTGCTATGTCTTCAGACCTGAATGTGGATGTTCCTCGGCTATTTTATGAAGAATCCACCTCTGCCTTGGGGGCAGTTGGTGGGATAGATTCCCTTCCTGGGGCCCAAAAGACTATTGAACAATTTTTGAGCAGTTCCACTGCTACAAATGATGTTCGTTCTGTAAGTCAACATCCTAGTCAATTCCTTGATAAATTTACTACTGAAAAGGTTAAACAAACATCTAACCCATTTCTGACTGTGGGTCAAACTTTTAATGTTATTCCTACAGACAAAAGAGAACTGTGTGTGAAATTCGAGAGGTTGCTGAAGAAAGAAACAATGGTATATTTTAATATTCTGGGTCTTCAGCGGTACATTGAGCTTAATGTTACACCAAGGGGTCTGCGTTTCATAAAAAGTCCCATTACCACATTTGATGATAATTGCCCTATGGATAAGCAGTTTAAAGAATGCTGGCTAGCTGCCTCACACAAGTGTGTCATGGAGTGGCTGCATATCTTGAAGGATAGAGATCAATATAAGCATAATAAACTGAAGCAGGAATTGTCTTTATTTAATACTATCAGTGCTTCTTTGGGTATGACTTATATGAATAGTTTTTTGGATAGAATTAATTCTAAGTTGTCCACTTTAGAAACGGAACTGCTTGAATTTAAAAAAACAAAACTGTTATGTGACATTGGTGATTATGAAGGGGGGAGCAAGCTGTTGTAGATTTGCCCAATCATCAACAAAAGAAACACAAGCGGAAGAATGGAGGTTTGAAAAAGGTGCCTTCTGTTTTTTTTTCGTATCCTCTGAAGTAGCTAGTCAGTCTGAATGGTACGACAGTTCAGACAGCAAATTTCCATTATTCCCCCTCCTCAACAAGCCAAGGACTTCTAATACCGTTTTCGGAATGGAGGGGAAGAATATCAGCAGTGACAGGGACAAAAACAAAACAGAACCAACACAAACAGATTTGCAAAAAGGACTACAGAAATGAACATTTTAACAGTAAGAAATTCAAACAATGATGTCATTAATGATTTTGTAAATCAAGAAGCATTAAGCAGCAATCTGTAGTAAATTTGTCTAGCTGTGTTTTATCTGAAGAACAGTTTGAAGTTTTAAATCTAGGTCTTAAATTTGTACCTACTGTAATTCCTAGAGCCCATATAGTTAAACAGGAAATTTTTAAACTTGTTCAAAAGTTGCATTTAAAATGTTTTTTTTGCTCATAATAGGAAGGATGATATTTTTAGTTTTGAAAATGAAATATCAGAGGATAGTTTTTATTCATGTTATAGGGAATTGGATGAAACATTTACTGACAATGTGAATGCTTATTGTATCATTGATACATCAAATGTTACAGTGTTAAAAATGTTTATTCCCCCTTTCACAAATGAATGTATATCGCATTTTAACTCTGTGGTGAAATTTGGAGGGGAAAATATTTGTGAAGACATTTTAAATAATTAAGGAAAGATAGGGTACAATTTAACATTTAGAGAATGGAAGTCTTTGAAAGAGTTACAAAATAGGAAGGACCTAGTGATTAAACCTGCAGACAAGGGGAATAAAATAGTAATAATGAATGGAATGCAATATCATAGAATGTGTATGGACCATCTTACAGATCAGGAAGTTTATGAGATATGTGAGAAAAAAAACATTTGAGGTAGCTTTGGAAGCATATGAAGAATTATTGGAAAAGGGTGTAATGTTGGGTTACTTCACTAAAAAAGATGTAGAAGAAAAATGACTTGTGTGTATATATATATATATATATATATATATATATATATATATATATATATATTTATATATATACAGGATAGCTTTGATTTTTTTGAAGAAAATCTCCCCCATAGTTTGGGGTGAAGACATGTATTGGGTAGTATTGGACATAAAACGTCTACACCTCTGTTAAACAAGTGGATGGCCTAAGGGCCATTTCTTACTTTTTGGGGGATAATCCACTTTCTAATTTTATAGTGGAATTAGTGGATTTTTGTTTAAAGAATAATTATTTTTGTTACAATAATCAAATGTTCAAACAAAAGCAGGGAACAACTATGGGGGCTCCTTTTGCCCCCATGTATGCTAATCTGTTTATGACCTTTTTTGAAATGTCATTCCTGTATAGGCAGGAATTTATGAAGGACTCTGTACGTTTTTTCAGGTACATATATGATTTGATTTTTATTTGCAAGGGGGGGTCAAGATAGAGTAGTTAATTTTGTTGCTGGTTTACATCAGAATCCTTTTGGTCTGTCTTTTGATGGGTTACAACAAGGAGAGAAAGTAGTGTATTTGGATTTAATTCTAGAGGGTAGGAGTGATGGTTCTATTGTTACTAGTGTACATAGGAAGATTAAAGCAACATGAAAATGAACAAATGTTTTTTATTTCCATGTACAATATTAAAAGTAAAGAGATTACAGATATGGTTAAGTACTATTGGAAATATCTGTTACAAGATAAATTCCTGGCCAAGATTTTACCTGATCTTCCCTCATTGTCCTATGTGAAAGGTAAAAGTTTAAAAGACATGCTGGTCCATGGGGCTTTTATTATGCCATTGTCAAATATACAAAGGCCCTTAAAAATCTAAGGACCTTTAAATGTGGAAAATGTTCAGTTTGCCCCCACATTAATTGTTTTAGCAATATTAATAATGTTAAATTTATATCTGGAGGGACACATACATGTGATAGTAAGATATGTTTTACTTTGCCCCTGTGATTTGTTTTATATTAGAGAAACAAAAAGGATGTTTCTTATTAGATTTATGGAACACTTGAGGGATATAAAACATCAGAGGGAAGACAAGATAATTTCTGCGCATTTTAAAAGGGAATATAATAGTAATTGTACATTGTTACAGGGTTCTATATTGGAACAAATTCATTACAAATGGGGAAATGAACAGTTATTGAAGGAAAAGCTGATGTATAAGGTATGTATTTATATTTCAAAATACAAAACACTGGTCCCTACAGGACTAAATAATGAGTTATATTGGAAAAGTTTACTTTAAATGTGAAGTGTCATTAATTGTTTAATTGTATTTTTTTTAGAGTTTAATTGATGGATAGGCTGCATAAAAATGGAGAATGTGAGTTGTGCATTTGTATTCCTTGAAGGTGGTTTCACTGAGGCACTAGAAAAGTGAATAAAAGTATTTTGTGGAATTGCTGTGGAGCTGCTCTATATATGTTTTTACAATCTGACAACCCTTTTGGTCCTGTTCGTCGTCGTTTGTTGCTGAAATACTTTGGAGTGAAGGTGGTGTTGTTTCATATAATAGTTAAACAGTTTACACACCCCTTGATAGGGTAACAGACATGGTTTCTTGCAAAACATTACAAATTATGGGTCTTCGTAAATCTGGTTGTGATAATACGCAAGTACCTACCTTTGGATACTGGTAGGCCTTTAACTAGGGTCTGCAAAGGACATAAACAACTGACTTGCTTTCTGAAACTCGTTAGCTCTATGCAAATAGAAATGTAATTGTCTACAGACATCCAACAAATGTAGAACAAATTTGCCTTTGTTGCTGAAAGAAAGAAAACAAGCAAACGTATAGTCTGAGTCTGACTGATATTAGTCTGTGAAACAACTTTAGGCAGAAAAGAGGGGTTGGTACACAAGGAAACTCTGTCTTTATGAAAAATCAGATAAAGAGACTGGGAGGATAGTGCTGGAATTTCTGATATTCATATTGCAGATGTAATGGCCACTAGGAAGATAGTTTTCCAAGACAGAAATGTTATATCACATGTCGCTGCAGGTTCAAGATGGGGCTGAAAAATATGTAGTACCAAGTTTAGGTCCCATGGAGGAGGTGGCCTTAATAATATGGTAAGGGGGCTTTGCAAAGCTTGTGGGAAATCAGAGAGAAGTTATCTTTCCCAATGTGAAAATCTGATATAGTTGCTAATTGTACCTTAACTGTAGAGGCAGCTGTCCGATTATTAAAGAGTTGAGCTAAATATTCTAGAATGGAGTGGATAGATGCTGTGAAATTACAAACCTCTCCATTTACTCCTATAAAGATTTTGAGTAGATGACTTATGACAGGACATGAAAATATGACAGACCAGTGAGGACAGCATCGGTTGTCTGGCAATCAATGGAATTGGAGGAACCAAGCTGTCAAGTTTGAGGTTGGGATGAATTATTCCTGTCGGATGTGACAGAAGGTCCGGAATAGGTTCCAGAATCTAGGGTTTCTTCTGTAAATGAGGCCAGAGGAAGGGAAACCAGACTTGTTGAGGCCAAAGTGGGGCAATGAGAATTACTGTTCTCTTCAACCTGTTTCACTTTCTGAAGGAATTTGGGAATCAAGGGGATGGGTGGAAAGGAGTACAACAGACCAGGAGGCCAACTGTGCAAGAGAGCATCCCTCGGGGATTCCCCCAGTGGGGGGATCAGGGCAAAGTAGCTGCTGGATTTGTTATTTAAAGAGGTTGCAGCAAGGCTGGTCCCATCTGTGGAGAATGTCTTCCGCTACTGTCTGGTTGAGGGACATGAAGTATGAGAATGGATCTGCTCAATTTGTCCACTACCATGTTGGACTTTCCTGCAATGTGCATTGCTATAAGAAAGAGGTTGGGTGAGAGCGCCCACTGCCACACTCTGAGCACTTCTCGACACAGAGGGCATGTTCTAATTCCTCCTTGCTTATGTACCAGACCACAGACATGTTGTCTAATTGACTCACCACTGTTCCCGAAGGAACAGCAGTCTGAAATGCCTGCAATGCTAGAAGCACTGCCCTCATCTCCAGGATGTTTATGTGCAGATTGGCTTCGTTGGCAGACCAGATGCCTTGGACAGTCTTCCCTAGATAATGCCCCCCACCCCATCTAGGAAGCATCCATGGTCACCATGGCCTGTGGCTGAGGAGAAGCAATGGATCAAACCTTGCATTAACTGTGCTGAATGACTCCACCATGAACGGGTTCTTTTGCATGTGTCCATTATGAAAATTTGGTAAGACATCAGTTGGTGGATAACTGATGATCATTGAGCAGCTAGAAGCCACTGAAGTATTTGCATGTGAAATCTGGCTAACAGAACTAAAACTATAGCTGCAGCCATTGATCCTAAAGCCTGTAGAACATGACAGGGAACTACTTGCTTGTTTTGGATTAATCTGCATGTTTGTCACCTGATTGTTAACACTCTGGAGGGTGGAAGTTTCGCAATCATCTGAGTTGTGTCCAGCAGTGCTCCTATGAAGTCCATGGTTTAAGAAGGGTCAAGGTGTGATTTCTGGTAATTTATGGTTATACCCAGTTCTGTACACATATGAAGAACAGAGTCTCTTGCACAGATAAGTAGATGCCTGATCGGGGTGTATATGAGCCAATTGTCTTAAGTAAGGAAACACCCAGAATCCTTGTTGTCTCAGGTAAGCCACAACCATGGTCATGCATTTGGTGAACACTCTGGGGGCGGTAGTGTGACCAAAGGGCAGCACTCTGAACTGGTAATGACTGACTCGCAGTTGGAAGAGTTGGGGCCTTCTGGAATGTCTTTCCATTTTTATGTGGAAGTATGCATCCTGAGGGTCTGTGGAGCACATCCAATCATCTTGTTCCAGGAAAGGAAGTATGGACTGAACCGTGACCGCTCAGAACTTGCAGTGTCGAACTGACTGGTTTAATCTGCTGAGATCCAGAACTGGTCTCCAGTCCCCTGTTTTCTTTGGAATTAAAAAGAACCTTGAGTAAGTTCTGAATCCTCTCTGGTCTTGGGGAACCTCTTGGATGACTCTTTTTTCCAGCAGTTCTTTTGGATCTGAATGACTGCTTGATACCTTTGACTGGGTGGAATGTCTGGGATTTTTTTGTTGGGGGGGGGTTGATGAGAGAATGGGATTTGGTAACCTCTGGATATTATCCTCTGCACCCACATGTTAGTGGTTATCTTCTGTTAGGCTTATCCAATGCAGGGATAATTGACCACCATTTCCCTCCAGAGGTGGGCAATCAGGCCCCCTTTCAGGAGCACTGGAAGGGTTTCCCAAAGAAAGATTCTGAAGACCCTTGATTCTGTGGGCCTCCTCTGTCATGAGGGTGGTGTCTTCCATTATTGTTCCTCCCTTTGCCACTGGGGGAAACTCTCCACATGTGTCCTGGTAAGACTCCTGAGATTTCTTGAACTACATTATATTGCCACCTCTGTGACCCATAGGGTAAGGTCTCTGAGGGGCAGAAAAATGTATGCACACTGCAGAAAGGGTCTAACCTTCTTTTTTACACCTGCATAACACATCTTTGATCTTGGGATTAAAAAGGGATGTGCCATGAAATGAAACATTAACAAACAAAGACTTAAAAGGCTCAGCAAAATCACATAGGCACATCTGCACATGCCGCCTCATAGATATGCCAGAACCCGGCACTCTACTCATTCCTTTAGCAGCATGCATGATAAGCCTCATGGAAGAGTTAGCTACAGAGTGCAGTGTCGCTAACTGGGAAGCCACCTTTTCTCATGCTCCCTCAACTAATGCTCCTTGAAGGGTAGGAGGATGAATACTGGAACTCTCCTCTGATAGTTCCTTTTTGGTCACCGCCGCCATGATCATGGCATCTGCTGCAAGCCCTTTCATCCAAAAAGCCTTGTCAGCTGGAGTGGTAATTATTTTGTTTAGTCTCCTGGGAATATGTTCGATGGAATCTGGGGTCTGCCACCCCCGCTGAGAGATCAAACCTAAGAGCTCAATTGTGGATGGAGTCACCCAGGAGGTAGATGGTCAGGAACCAAAGGCTGTCAGGTACACTGACTCCTCAGGTGAAGGATTACTGGATTGCCAGCCACCTCTCTATTTTAAAATATCAAGGATCTACCCAAAGAAAACATCCTCTGGGGATCCTTCTCCTTCATCGAGGTTGGTCTCCTCAATGCTGACTCAGGGGTGCCCCAATGGGTATCCTGGCACCTAAGGCCCCATTGTCCCTGTGGAAAATCCTGGTCAGAAGTGCACAGGGAACATTGATGGGATTTTGGATCCAAGGAGGCAGGTGACTTTCTAGATGTGATGGCAGCTACAGCCCTCTCCAGAGCCTCAAAATCTGACTGCTCCTGAGTGGAGAGGGACTCAAGCTCTGACAAGCCATGCTTAAAGGACAGGGTCTTCTCCAGCTCAGAAGATGGCTCACCTGGGGTAGAAGCCAGAGCTGAACTCACCTACATGAAAGCCCCGAAGCAGATCTACTGCTCAGAAGGCCTGGAAGTTGAGCTCACTCATGGTCCATGAGGTTCTCTGTAGCTACCGGAGCTCTCCAGCTCGGAAAAGGCCAAAGAGCTCTGAGCAAAGGTCTGATCCGAGGAAAGGGACATCTTCAGATCTGAGCTGAAAGACATTGGGCATTATCAGAGCCAATGATTCTAAAGCTTGCCCTGAAATTGGAGGAGTTAGTGGGGGAGTGGATGGCTTGGGTAGACCTTGAACTCTATGGATCAGGGATGAGGGGGACTTAGAGATGCCCTGCGCCCACAAGAACTTCTGTACCATTTGTTCCATGTCTTCTTCAGTAAGGCTCCTGGTTGAATGGGAAGAGGATGCTGACAGGGATTTAGGCCTGCTCAAAAAGCAGGGAAGGCAGCCACGAAGGAACACTGTCCATAGTTGGGGAGTACAAAGTCCTTGGAAGAGTCACAGTTGGTTTAAAGGGGCTAGTGGTCAGATCCGATCTATCCTTACCCGATAGACTCGGAGCTGAAGAAGCTGGATCCAACATAGAAATGCTTGGCACCAAATGCTCTGACTGAGCTATTTATTCAGACAATTTGAAAGGTTTCATAGTCTTAGATCTTGGCTCCAAAGAATCTGTCAGAGCTGAGGAAGGTCTCTTCTTTCCTCTGTCACCACTTTTTGATGAAAAGGAGGAAGCAGGGTTCGAATGAGCTGACTTTGATTTGGAAGATGTTACACATTTGGAATCACTACCAGAAATGGCCTCTTTGAACACAGTTGGTAGCATGCCCCTCAAAATGAGTTTATTCTTACTTTCAAGCAAAGCTCTGTGGTTGAAGGAATGGCAGATAGCACAATCTTCCTGTGGATGAAGGGGCCCCAGACAGTATACACACAGACAGTGCAAATCATTGAAGGGAATTTTGTGACCACACTTTGCGCATTTCTTAAAGCTTGCTGTCTTATCCTGCTTCTCAGCCATGAAGAAGAAAGGAAAAGGCCAAAAATACACACACACACACACACACACACACACACACACACACACACACACACACACACACACACACACACACTAAATGGCACACGAAAAGAATTTCTCAGAGAGAAAGCGGGAAAAGAGAGACTACTAATAATAGTAGCAAGAATACCGCTAAGGGTATAGGGAAGGAGGGAGATTAACCTATTAAAAATCGGTTACTAGCAGGGAGAGAGAGAGAGAGAGAAAGGGAAAGTAACCTAATAAAAAGTGGTTACTACTTAAAAAAAAAAAAAAGAGTTCAGAGACAAGGGGAGATAGGAGAAACTTTACCACACAAAAATGATCAAGAATCAGGAAAGAAAAAGAAAAAAATGATTGTAAATATCACCTGACAATACAAGAGCTAGAGGTTTAGACCACATATTCACATAGTGGCAGACAAGACCTGCGGTAACATGGAGAGATACATTCTGGGTAAGGGGATGTATCCAAAAACTTTTTTTGGTGGCCACAAGCTTAGTAACAGTCGAGTCAGATTTGATGGATCAGATCCAGACCCATATGTGAGGATGAGATGAAAAAATGACAATATCAGATACGTTTACTTAATTGTTTTAAAATAACCCCAGAAATGTATAGAAAAAGATTTTGTGAACATAGATGGAAGGCAGATGAAAATGTATGTGTAAGTACTTACTTTCACAGGTGGGTGAGTGAGTGTCAGGTCACCACTTTGATCAGCAGACCTTTTGGTGAGGAAACAAGCTCTCAGCACTTTGCCTGAAGACATGAGGATCTGGTTGGCAGACCAAAAGTGTAACTCTGCAAATGACTTAGGGAGAAAAGGGGATCTCTACTTGGCAAGCAGGGCACCACTGCATAAGAAAGGAATAGCCAGTTCTGCACATGAACATAAAGGAACCCATGGGGGCAGTCTAAACCACTCCCAACAGAGTTCATCAGTAACAGGGAAAGCCACTAGTTAAAGCACATAGGATCAGGGACCAGATATTTCAAATGTAATCAGAGGGGCCATGTAGCTTACACATGTCCACTGAGGCAATGAGTGAAACAAAAGGTGAGGGAGCCAGCAAGGGGGAATGCCAGAATGGCAGTGGTAAGTTGTCTGGAAACAACAGAGGTGCCAAACTATCATAAAAACATATATCCTATCTTAGTGGATGGAAGACAGGCCACTGCTAAGAGAGACACAGCTTCTGAAATAGCCATTATGAGGCCTGCAGTGGTTAAGGAGGAACAGTACTTGCTTGGGCAGTCCACACCAGACAGAGCTTTGGGTGGGACCCCATTCCAAATACCTTTGGCCAGGGTTCATCTTGACTGGGAGGGTGGAAAAGGGAACAAGCAGGTAGGTGTGTTTGAAAATGTACCTGCAGATGTCTTAGTATGGAATGACTTTGATAATGTAGTATCTTGTGTGCATGTAGTTACACACAGTCAAGCTTGGAGACAGGAATGTAGGTCTGGTAGCCTGGGGAAGACCCAGACAAATCCTGTGCCTGAAGCTGTGGCTGGTGATATGCTTGCTTCAGGGAGGGAACTACCTTGTGGCAGTGAGCCTGAAGGTGAGCAACAGCTGCTGGTAGGTACTGGTGTTCCTGTGGGCATGGTGACTACAAGGACAGAGGTGAATGTTAGTACTCAGGCTGACAGAGAAGCACCGCTGTCGGAGGATACTAGGCTACCCGTGGAAGGGGAGCTGGGAGAGGTTACAAAGTTAGAGTTGAAACAGGCTTAGCTTTCAGATCCTACTTTACAAGGCTTGATAGAGGTAGCCAAAGAGGCATCTGATGCAAAAGGAAAGAGGGAGTCTATATATTGGAACAAAGGGTTACTGTACAGAGAGTGGACCCCTGAGGAAGGGCTAGAGGGTAACGTAATACAGTAGTTGGTAGTGCCCAGAGCCTACCATCTGAAACTTCTAGCCATAGCCCATGACATTCATTTTGCAGGTCATATGGGTATAAATCATACTAAGAGACATATTATGTAGAACTTCTATTGGCCTGGGATTGCATAGGATTTAACAGGGTACTGCAGGACATGTGAGCAGTGTCAAAAGGTAGGCAAGGCAGGAGACAAGGTCAAGGCTCCGTTGATGCCCTTGCTTGTGACTGAAGAGCCACTTCATAGGGTAGCTATGGATATCCAGGGGCCTCTGAGTACTACAAGTTCTACAGGAAAGAAGTATATCCTGGTAGTAGTAGATTATGCTACTAGATACCCTGAGGCAGTGGCTCTGTTCTCCATTTTAGCAGAGAAAGTGGCAAATACTTTGTTAGAAATTTTCAACAGGGTAGATTTTCCGAGGGAGATACTGACTGACTTGAGGTACCAACTTTATGTCAGACCTGCTGGCTTGTCTGTGGAAGTGTTGTGGGGTGAAGCATCTAAAAACCACCCCCTAACATCCCCAGACCAATGGCCTTGTGGATAGGTTAAATTATACATTAAAGACTATGCTACAGGCATTTGCAGACCAGTTTAAAATGGAGTAGGACAAACATTTGCCCCATTTACTATTTGCATGCAGGCAGATAGCTCAGGATTATACAGGCTTTTCACCCTTTGAGTTGTTGTATGGGAATAGGGTGAGGTGCTCTTTAGATTTGATTTGTGATGAGTGGGAGTGACTGTGAATCCCACAAGGAGTCTGTTGCGGCATATGTCCTAAACTTCAGAACAAGGCTTAGGGAGCTCATGGCTTTGGCCCAAAAGAATCTGGCAGTAATCCATCAGCAGAAGAAATTTGGTATGACAGGAAGACTTGAGCCCAAGAGTATACTGTGGGACAACAGGTTATGGTGCTCATTCCACTGAGACACAATAAGTTGCAGGCAGCTTGGGAGGGACCCTTTGAAGTGGTAAGGAAAATTAGTGATGTTAACTACACTGTAAACTTAGTAGACAGGAGAAAGGGATATAAGTTGTACCATGTTAACATGATGAAACCATATCATGATAGGGAGGGTCCTGGTGCTGAGCATTTGCAGTGGATGGCAGGAGGAGTCTGGGGGGATCTGGTGACTGAGCTTAGTGAGACTCAGACTAACACTTCTGTGGGAGAAGTATCAATATCTCATTGGCTATCCCCAATTCAGGTTAAAGAAATATGAACAGTGTTACAGGAGTTTGGGGACATGTTCACTGGGAAACCTGGGTGCACCCACCTACTGCAGCACCATGAGGATACAGGACCCAAAAGCCTATTAAGCAAGCTCCTTATAGGGTGCCTGAGTGAGTCAAACAGACTTTGAAGGAGGATATAAAGGAGATGGTGGTGCTGAGGGTAATGCAGGAGCCTAGTAGTCAATGGGCTTCCCCAGTAGTGTTGGTACCGAAGAAAAGATGGTAGTGTAAGATTCTGAGTAGACTACAGAAAATTAAACAGTTATACAGAGTCAAATGCATACCCAATGCCTAGAACATATGAAGCTTTAGAACAGCCAGGAACTAAGTATCTGATCTCTATTAATCTGACCAAGGGATACTGGCAGGTGCCCTTAACTAACATGGCTAAACAGAGTCAGTAAGCAAAATGCCAAGTTTCTGAGGTGCAGCACAGGGTTAAAAGCATATGACATGACAGTGCAACACTGTAGTGGGGTCAATAATGCTAATGCAGATGGACTGTCAAGAAGGGGTATAGGTTTCAGTCAGTCCCATTTTTTTCAAGTGACAATTTTCAAGGGGCACTTGAAAATCTAGCTTGACTCTTCAAATGGAGAAGAAAATGTGAGGATATTAGATACGGTTATCCATGTTAGCATGACTAGCTGAAGTTTTCTAAATAATTGTAAACGGCCCTGTGTTACATATGCCACCTTGACTAGCTAGAATTTTGTAAATATTTTATGTCTTTTGATTAGGACTCGGATTTATGGAAGATGTTTGAATTTCAAACAGTGTTCTGCTGGCTGACCAAAAGTACATGTTCTTTGTAAAGAGAATTCTGAGTGTATGTTGTGCCAGGCTCAGCTGACCTAGATATGATTTCATTGTGTGCCAGAGTTGAGAGAAAAAGAAGTTATGTACTTACCATAACGTTCCATGTGAGTTGTTCATCTTGCCTTCATTCTTACTGATGGGTTCGGAGCCGATACCTAGGCTCTGAATCAGCCTACTACAAAGCTAGAGGTCTTCAAATAGCTTGAAGATCTGAGGTAACTCTAGGTGCATCATGGGATAGGGACTTGGCCTTGAGCTATTTGAAGACCTCAAGCTTTGTAGTAGGCTGACTCGGAGCCAAGGGATCGGTTCCGAACCCATCATTAAGAATGAACAGCGAGATAGAACAACTTCACATTAGAATATTCATTGCAGCTGTGTGTTTACTTTTCAAAGTCAGACATGAGAGAGTAGAATTCTTATAGCAGCTCCTTTTACTTTTGAAAATGATCTGCTGTAAAAAGGAGGTTCTAAGTCAGTTGTTCAGTTATTGTTCAATAGTTGTTATCCAGAGCTGTTCAGCAGCAGTACGCCAGTTGTTTCCAGAGAAGTTGTTCCAGTCACTGAGGACAGACAATAACCTGCTGAAGTGTGGGCATAATTTTTCAACTTACCTTGCAAAAGTAAGAGTATAATCTTGCTTTGCTAAATTATTTAGATTAGACAGGGACAATTAATCTTCAGATAGTCAGGGAACTACAGCCTGATAGAGGTTTTCTAAAATCAATGTGAGATCTATCCTACAGTATTATTTTCACATTTCCTGTGTGTGAAACTCTGATGTTTATTGGAATAAAGTTATTCGGTATTTACATATTTTAAATCCTTTTATGTATTATTAAATGTTTTACTAGCTTCTCACTGTGGCTGGTTACTTAGTAAATAATTTTAATAACTTGGGAGTGTTGATGCTTATTGTGATAAACACCAGGGCCACTTCAAAAAAAGCCTTACTGCTTGGGATACATGCTACCATTCGTTTCAATATATATTTTACCCAATATAATTGAACACCCCTTTTGAAGGGTGTTGTGGTATTTGATTAGTGGTAGCCATTAATTTGTACTTTGGGCAAAGAAACACTGCAGGTAAATCTGTGTCAGTCTTTCCCAAGAGTGTGTGCATGTGTGAATATCAGACATTTCAGAGTGAGTGTGATAGATACCTAGAACTGGGACACAGTTTTCTGCACTAGTTAGTGTGTAGATTCATTTGGGGACCTGGAGTGAAGCATATATGTATTGTATTTCTATCCATTCTATATATTTCTTTATTGCATGTTATGTAATTACTTCAGAAGTATGTATACTTAAAATATGATCTGTGTTTATCTTTGTTCTTACTATTTGTTTACTTAAACTTTTTTGGAGAGTTTTTCTCCTTGGGTGGTTGTTGTGTCTTTCGGCTTTTCCCGGTTAGGGTCTCTGGTGAAAAAGGGCTTCTAAGAACCCAGACAGACTAACCCGGTTAACAAATGTAAAAATAAAATAAATATCGTCCAGTCCCAAGTTTTGGAACCTATTTCTGGTGTACCCTTAAGGGAAATTCTGTATTTCTATCCCTGCTTTTACTGACACTCTTTAACTGGAGACAGTGGTGAGATTTGAGACTCCTTAGTTACTGCCAGGGGTGAAGAGGGTCCTCACACTAATAAATAAATAAGCAAGCTGTTTCTCATTTTCATGATAATACTTCCAATTCTGTGCATATTAGGCTTTTTAGACTGATGGATCTGTAATTCAGTTATTAGCAGGGCTCAGTTGACAGTCTGTCTTTGTGGAAGGAAATAATTGTTGTGGGCCTCTATTCACTTGGAATGTAGCCTGTGTCAAGGCTGTAGTTGAACAGTGTCCTAATAGGCTGTGTTTCAGACTGTTTAGGAGGCAACTTGGGATGTTGTCGGGACCCAGAGAAGCAGTGTTCTTGGCTTTAGCAAGTGCTGCCAGCAAATGGTCCCCAGTAATGATTGGGGGAAATATGAGGATTTCATCTGGTGGAGTCTGGGGGGTTATACTGCATTTATCAGCCAGTAAATTTGCTATGTCACCTTGATCAATAATGGTGGTACCATTCACCACCAGTATAGCACACTGCTGTGTGCTACTTTTATGGTTCTGGACACAGCTGAAGAAGACCCCGTGATTGTCTTTAGCCTGCAAGGTTATCCTCACTTGTCAGTTGGCCTTAGTAAGATCTCTTAGTTTCTTGTTTAGTTGTATATGAGTGCACTTGTCTTTAAGGAAGATGCTCTTCTTGATTTTGGTTATATATTCTGTTTACGTGAGGATTCCACCAGTGGGGTTTGTTTTAATGTTTGTTTTGGGTTTACTTCTGGTAGGTACAGTAGCCTCTATGCAGCCATTAACATGTTTACATAGGGACTCTCTGAATAATTCTGGATAGGTAGCTGTAGTCTTGGGGTTTAGAGGAGCCTTGAATTTTGACAAACTGTCACTTAAAAGGATGTAGTTTGCCTTAAAATAGTTCCTATTACTTGTTTAGCAGGGTCTTCCAGATTGAGACAGCTTTGTGATTCAACCTCACTACTGAGGGTATGACAAAGGGTTGGGGGTGCAATACTCTCCCATGCTGGTGAGTACAAGATCCAGTATGTTTGATAGACATAGTGTAGGTATTCTTGACAAACTCATTTGTATCAGAGTTTTTGCCTCCAAGGAAGCTCTGTATTTACACCTCTCACACATCAGATTATTTTCTTTAATGATTAACTGGTTGCCAGAAAATGAGACAATAGATACATTGCATTAAGATGACCAAATCTACCAAGCTGGCTAGAGAGACTTGAAAACTGCATATCAATTTTGTCTGGTTTTGTCCAAAGTTTTAGCGTAAAACACGTCTAATTTGCTTTCGTCTAAAAAACAGATTTCTTCCCACAAAAACCATTAATTAAACTAACGATACTGTAAACATTAAATGTTTTTTAAGGGACAAAATGTTGACAATTTGTACTTAATATTTATAATTATTTTTGTAGCTGTTATAGGATTTATTGTTTCATTATTAGCATTTATATTAGTTTAATAAGTGTTTTTTGTAGGAAGAAATAGTTAGCTAATCAATAGTTAGTATTAATTGTTAAGGTGTGTCTTTTTAGTATATAGAGTAGTATATTTTTAGTCATTTGTATGGTTTCTGAAGAAGTCTGGTTTTTAGACAAAGTGAATTAATATGCTTAAACTTTGGTTCCTTACAGTTATTGCACTTTGGATTTTATTTGGATTTGGATTTTATTAGGGTCCATTTGGTCCATCTGGCTGTTTTCTCTAGTTATTGTCATTTTTCACTGGCCCTGCTTGGGAAGTTTTTGTGTTCTTTAACACTAAAAGCTAACATTTGTCAAAGACAGAACCCAAATAAAGTGCTTTAAACAGAAATTTTCACAAAATTACTGTAAGTAGTCTTCTTTCGGCTTTTCCCGGTTAGGGGTCGCCACAGCGGAACTCCGGTTCATAGATTAGTACTAGGCTAACTGCCCTTGCGAGCCATTTTTAAGCCTAGCCAATTACCCCTTGTGAGACTCAAACCCTGCACCTTGTGTTTGCAAGGCAAACACTTTAACCATTAGGCCACCCTCCCAACCCAGTCCGCTGATTGGTAGTTAATTTTTACGTGCCGAGTTACCAGCCCTGATGCACAACCTGCAACGAAGGTATGCCCATTCACTCATGTCTCCACGCAGAAGACGCTCTAGCTGAGAATCGAACCGGACGGCGTCTTACTGTGAGGCGACAATGCTACCGCAGCACCACCACCACGGGTCAGAAAACATTAAAACAAATATGTTTCAATAAAGATAAAAATAAAAAGAGAAGAAAGCAACACCCTAACAGAGCTTATACGAGTAGTAAGCTGCAAAAATCAGCACTGGAGCATGTGAAGAGGATTTTCTTCTTTGGATGGCAGAAAAAGACTGAATATTTACTTTGCGTCACAGCTAGAGACGTCCCACTCTGGACATGTTCAGCCAATCAGCTGTCGCATGAAGAAAGGGGGAGGGGAGTCTGAGCTTTTGAAAGCTGGCCAGTACTAGGTTATACTGGCAGATAACCCAAATGCTACTGAGGCATGAACATAAAATATACCTCATTGACATAGCCAGAGGACATATAGCCTCTGCTTTCTTATTGCCATCACTCCTCTATTCTGCTCCAATCTTCATTAACCTTCAAGTCTCACAACTGTCCAAACTTGAGCAATGTTACAATAGAATAGCCAAATTTGCAGTCAACTGTAACAAGAGAACACACCACTGATTAACAATCAGAGATTTAAACTAGTTAGAACTACCACATCACCTAGCTCTGTCTCAACTAACCACAATACAGTAGAGAATCAATTATCCAAATGTCACTTATCAGAACCAGCCTTCCAAAGTTTTCTGGTAGGAAAAATCAAAGTTTGAAAATGTAAACATCATATATATATATATATATCTTCTTCTTCTTTCGGCTTTTTCCCAGTTAGGGGTTGCCACAGCAGATCATCTGTCCGCTCATGATTGGCAGTGGAGTTTTACAGTGTTGAGTTGCCAGCCCGGCACCCAACCTTCCACAGAAGGCCACACACATGCACACACTCACACCTAGGGCCAATTTAGTGTGTCCAATCCACCTACTGCATGTCTTTGGGGTGTGGGAGGAAACCGGAGCACCCGGAGAAAACCCACGTGACCACAGGGAGGACATGCAGACTCTGCACAGAAGGCACCCCAGCCGAGAATCGAACCGGAGAACCTCTTGCTGTGAGGCGAAACATTTTATTTATATATATATATATATATATATATATATATATATACACGTCTGCGCATGTTTTTGAGCTTGTAGCCAGTTCATCTGTGAAAAATATTCTTTAATGTCCACTGGAATCACTGAATGGTTGAAAACTGTATTCTTGAATGCAGAAAAAAACAAGATTTTAGAAGTTTTGTATCCAGTTCAATTATATGTTTGATTATCCCAACTATCCTAGGTCCCAATAAGTTTGCATAATTGACTCTCTACTGTACACGAACTTAAGCCAGAAAATCACCCAGCCCTTTTCAACTTAATACAATACCACCCCCACAGTGATTTTTCTCTAGAGTGTAGCATTCTAATCAGTATAACCAAATCATCTAATATTGCAGGTGACTTACTATATTCAAACAGTGTCACTAAACTATGAAACCAAATCACACTAGCACTAAAATCCATTCAAAATGCAAACTCATTTAAATGTAACTAAAACTTCATCAATCAAATCAATGGATCTGCTTTTGTACATCTCAAGTATTATCTTCAGTTTGCCACATCATCAAACCATTTTTCTTCATTCAGAATCTTATGCCCCACACCAGTCTTCACCAATACCAGAATAGTTTTTTTCCTAGCTATATACGTTATTTTGTTACATTTTGCATTCTCATCTGTAGTCTTTTAGTGTAAACCTAACTGCATGAGGTTTACCCACTGCAAATATCTAAACATGATCTTCAACATGAATAGATCATACTGAAGAGACAGCTAGGTGTCATAGGGACTGCTCCTCCTCTGGAATAGGCTTGCTATTCAAATGAAGTAGAACTATTCCATTACCATCTTTAAATACAATCAGGCCCAATGGATGGAAAATTTCAAATTCACTCCTGGGGTGGCACCCATGTCCTTTATGGACAGTGGCAGTCTACAAAAATTATTAAAACCCTGCCTGCTGACTGTTGTCTTCTTTCCTGTAGAGATAGAAAATTGGGTAAAATTTACATAAAACTGGTTAGGCTTGTAAGGGCTCTTGAGCCATTAGCCTAGTAATCTCCTATTAACCTATGATAATATAGACAGTTGTCTGAACCTGCTTACACCAAAAACCTCTTAACTACAATATTAATATTTTCTACCCTACCTAGTTCCTTCCCTCATTTCCACTTCTTTGAATTTCTAAACACTAATCACATCTATTATGTAACTGTCAAATCCACTAATACAACTCCTCAAATTCTTAGTGTTCAAGATCAACAAATGCTTGAGTATCTTTTACACTGTAACAGTTGTGTCTATTTTCATATGAATTATAAGATATATATATAAGATATATGTGTAAAATTAAAGTACATTATTTAATGTCTGTTTATGTGTACTACTGAATGTCTGTTTAAAATTGTTTGTAATATGTTGAAGCTTTTCTCCCAGTGCCTCCACTAAAAATTTTTGTTTTTTTTACTAAACGCAGTAAACAAAGACAAAACAAAAAAAAAATAATAATTTCATCATACAGCTATGTGAGCCTGTGTCACTTTCTACACAGTTATCCACGTGCAGAAGGGTGAGGCCCTTGCCAGTGTACTCTGTGACTCCGTGCCACTCTCCACAGGCTATGTCATGATTATGAGTTATGGCTGTCAACATCAGCCTGCTGTGCTAAAGCACATGATGTAGTTTCTGGTGTTGACCATATGAAGAAATATCTTAAGATGTGGTTAATATGACCTGTGACAACTGGAATAATTGCTATGTAAAAGATGCCCACACTGTGACCACACTGATGTTGATTGCATACCTGATGAAACATATAACGGTTATAAGTACAAAAGTGCCATGCCAACAACATTTCAGCATAAAATGGTCAGTTTACCAAGTGCACACTAATCTCCCACACTGCCAGAATGTGGTTGATACAAGGGTCTGAATGCACTGGGGTCCACATCAGAGGATTCCAGCAATATGCTCATCTACATCAAAATCATCACCCTTACAGAGAGAGAAGGTACTCTTCATCAAGTGTTTCAGGATGGAGTGTGGAAAGGCTACCACCAGTGTTGTTACAGACAATTGTATTCCATCTAGATTTTGTTCTGTGACAGCCAAATATGTAACTGACTATTTTTCTGTACTGTGCCAAGGTGTACTTAATTCTCCCTAGAGCACACATCGATCACTATTTGGTTCTATAATTTAGTTTCATCTGTTTTGCCACCCCCTTTTCCAAAAATACATTTATGTATGTCCTAAGAGCATCCAAAAGGATGTAATTCTCCTCAAGAGTACAGCTGTCTCTTCTGTGCTTTGTTCCTTGCTGCTGGCAATATTTTCATATGTGTCAGGTTAAAATCACACCTGCCTTGCAATTATGGATTATGTAGGCCACTGCATAATAAAGCAGTACAACAAACACAGTGAAGCATTAATTCTTAGTACCGGGTTTGATTTTTCTAGTGCTTGTGTTATGCATTCCTCTGCTGCAATAGCAAAATGTTTGCCTATAAGCATTTGCTGTGAGAGTGGGGTGCAGTGTGTATTAACTGCTCATGTACATCACATAGTTTAATGAGGGTGGCTTGGTCATTACTCATTAATAGAGACCACTGTCTGCCTTAAGCCATTTCACATATGTAGCAGCACTCAGAATGGCACCTTACACATTCTGAAATTCTTCACATGTATTCATATATACCAGTAAATACTGCTGACTGCCTTGTACTAATATTTCCAGGTTATCCCTGCTTTTAATAAACGTTTTTAGTTCTTTGACACTTTTCATCAACTTTCACAAAGTGCTGAGCCCAGCAATGCTTACAATGGTAGAGTGAAGCAAACTGGCATAAGCTGGGGCTGAGTTGAAAAGTTCTTATGCAACAGAGGCCACCCACACTGTACTTTATTAATCAAACCACAGTGCACATTGGTAAATGCTCTTATTTGTGTAGCTGCATTTGATTTGCTGTGGATGAGCTGCGCTTTGCTCATGCATGTGTGTGAGGGCCATTAGTGCCTCAGTTGTACACCAGTGTGCTACACAACCTTGTGTAGGGAATAAACGCATTCATATGCTTGCCTCACCCTCTCAGGCTGTTGGGATGCCAGCTGTCCTTATTCATGCTGCACAGACCCTAACACATCATGATACACAAGTTGAGAAATGTAACATTCCCTGATATTTTCATCCAGAAATTCTTTTGTGACCTCCCTGTTACTGCTACAGCGAACAGTTTCTATGTGAAAAGCCTTAAAAACATGTAAAATACAATTTCTGTCCAAAGAAACAGAAGTTCACTCCTCTGCAGTGGATGTGAGTATGGCCAGTCATGATAAATACCCTATTACATAAAATATTTCCACTTTTATCAGTTTAACAGGTAGCAACCCTATATGGATGGATGGGCTGATAGAGGGATGTCACACCCTGGTGCTTCTTCCTACAGGCTTCTACACCTCATTCTGAACTTGTTGCTTTATGGTTACAGAACCTTTGAAGCCCAGGGTCATGTCAAAATATGGTCTGAGATAGAGACCAAGCTTTACCTGCTGCAGGAATCATACCTGTGTACATTGAAAGAGGCAGCAGCAGGCACCTCCTGGAAAACAACTGACATTTAGCAGGAGCTGGGGGAATCACCTGTTTTCACTGATAAGGATTCCAACCCCACCCCCACTCTAGTGAGTAGTGCCACAACAGGTATGTATAAAGAGCCAAAGGAGAGGACCATCTGGCAAGGTGGGTATTGGAAGTACAGGACTGAAGGCCAGAGTTCTGTAGCATGTAATGTATTTCTTACATATTACAGTAATATAAACTGATAACTATGTAAATATTTAGTTTACTATTTCTGGTCTGATATATATATATATATATATATATATATATATATTAGAACCATGTCAACTTTCTGAAAAGCAATATACTAAAGTTATAATATTGAGTGTACAATGATAAAATGCCAAAATGCTGATAAGTTATTTTTAAACGATAAAAGTTAAAACCAAAATAAGAACTACCCTACGTATATAGAGAGTTGGACTTGTATTTATCTAAACTCACACACACACACTTTACATCCATGTCTAGAGCATTATTAAGCATTCATGCATTACGTTAAGGCAGCAAAAATGAAATGGGTTGTTTCTGCTTTAAAATAAAAAGGAGGTAGTGCTGCCATTCCAGTTAAACATTCCAGTTCAGTCACTCAGTTTCATTCTAAGGATACTAATAACGGGGCTATATTAACAAGTTAAAAAAGGTTTAATTCATTACTTATTAGTAAACTTCAAGTTGTGTTTTAAAATATATTAGTATACTGCACCATCATGTAAACTGTTATTGATGATATAATTTGCAGTGGCTACATACAGGCAAGCAACACACACAGCTTGGGTTGGGGGGTGGGGGTTGTGCAGCAATTTTTTTCAGCATGATGTTCAACAGTTTTACATTCAAGCTAACTGCAATGGTTTAGACCATGCTTTATAACATACTGAAACAATTTATTTATTTTATTTTATTTTACATGTGTTGACCAAGACAGTCTGACTGGATACATATCCATTTTCAGTGAAGGCCCGGGGAGAAAAGCACCAAACTTACAAACAGATAAAGACAACCAAGTTACAGTATATGCACAAACATATTACATTAACATACAAGTTACAGTCTCACATTTCAAGCCTATGAAAAATACAGTTTATATTCAGAAATATATACAAATATGTTACAGTTTCTCTTATCAAACCTATAAGTACAGCTATATACAGAGTATCTGCAAAGATGTTACAGTTTCTCTTTTCAAACCTTTTAGTGTAAGAGGTAAGTCACTGTGAATAAAAAATTGCAGGGATATGGAAGTAGATGAGGCTTTAGTTAGGGTTAGAGCAAGGACATAACCAGTGAGTTTTAAAATACTGCGTTAGATTTTTTTTTTTTTAACTGATTAAGGGAGGGGTTCAGAGTAAGGTCAGATGGGAGCGAATTCCAGGTTTTGCCTGCTGAATTTACAAACAAAGATTCTCCAGATAGATTGTTAGCTTTATTAGACTAAAGGTTTTTCCCCTACCAAAAACTCCACTGAGAAATCCACATTCACCATACAGAGCCAAAACAAAGCTTCTTGGCATCATTATTGATGAAAAACTAAAATCTGACACCCACATCTGCTCCGCAATCAAGAAAACCCGCCAAAAGTTAGGTCTCCTCTACAGGCACAACCGCTTCCTAAGCCCCTCTACCCATCAAACTCTTGCATCCACCTTCCTACTCCCCTATGTATGGTGCCCCTCTTTTCACCAATCTCCATCTTGACCTTGAATCCTGCTACCACAAGATCTCCAAATTTGCAACCAATTCAAAAAACTCCTCCCACCACTGCCACTCCATCCTCACCCTCAACTGGCTTGAACTACCCAACTACCTCAGTTACCTACAAACTTACCATCGCCCACAAGCTCATCTTTAAAACTGCCAACTGCCCAGCTCCCGCTACTTCCTTAAAACCTTACATTCCAACCACTCACTCATATCCAGAAAACAAAATGTCCTTCAGGTCCACAAACCTGCACGACCTCCCGGCCATCTACTGCTGTCCCACTCCTTAGCTAAACAATGGAACTCTCTCCCCACACACCTATGCAACCTACCTAACCATACAAATTTCAAATCTCAGCTACTCTCTCATCTTTCTTCCAAATGGGAATGCCCTTGCCACGCTGCAACTTAAACCCCTCCCCCCTCATTCCACCTTGCATTGACTCATCCAACTACCTCTACTACTTCATCCCACCCAAAACAATCCCTCCCCTACAAAAACTAATTTTCTCTCTAATATCTATTGTACTATACTCTCCAATCTCAATTATACTATTACCCTCTCCATGCATAATATTTTCCTAACCTACTAATGGCTAGTAGCTATATATTTTGAAATGTTAAACCTACAACTGAGTTTATAACAAAAATATTCACTTTATGTAAATGTTGAAATTTCTGTACTGAATTATGTCTGTTCATTTTTGTAACATTGTGACAAGCCAATTGCAAATGTCATGGAGCTTATCTGTAAATGTTTAATTAGCTGTATGAACTATGTCCTTTTGTAACATGTGAAATGTAACTTGCAATTACTGTGGAGGTTTTCTCCCCAGGCCTTCAATGAAAACGGACTCTTCTTGGTCCAGTGGACTTCCCTGGTCATCAAACTTAAATAAAATAATAAATAAAATAAATAGATTGAAACAAAAGTTTTGCAGTGGAATGAAGTGGCCTAGCATTTTTATAGGGATGGATAATGCTTTTAAGGGAGGGCGTTTTTTCTGGATGGTTAATAACCCTGAATACTACAGTAAAGTTGATTACATTGAATTAGCCTGGGGAGTTCCAGCCATCCTAAGAGGTTTAGGTTTTGACAATGGTGTGTCCTGTAGGGAATTCCTGTGGCAAACCTGGCAATTTGATTGTAGCAGCTAGAGAGTTTTCTGAGATCAGTTTTGTTCAAGTTAGTGAGTATTGGTGAGGCATAGAGTAGAGTTGAAAGCAGATGGGTACGGGCAATGGCAGTACTAGCTAGAGGGGTGAGAAAAGGTTTGATTTTGTATAGGGAGCCAAGTTTTTTATTAACGGCTTTAATAGTTTGGTTTACTTGCATATCATATTTGAGGTTGTTGTCTATTATAACACCCAGGAGTTTGGTATACATATCTGGTGAGATTATGGTCCCATTGTTAGATGTTATAGTAAAAGAAGGCTGAGAGGATTTGCGAGTAGGGGAGAAGAGCAATAGCTTTGTTTTATTAGGGTTTAATATCAGCTGTTGATTAGAGATCCAGTTTTCCACTGTACTAAAGGTTTTCTGGGTTAAACTAAGGAGATCTGTAGGGGTAGAGGCTGAGTAAATCAGAGTGGAATAATCAGCATATTGTATACAAGTTGCACCTGGGATTACAGTGTGGAAGTCAATGATAAAGAGGGAGAAAAGAGGGGGACCTAATATGGAGCCTTGAGGGTAACGGGGAGAAGGGTGGAGAGTTTGCCCTGCCTAAGGACAGCCTGCTGTCTTCCACTAAGATAAGATTGAAACCATTGTATGGCATGGTTGTTTAGGGATATTTTATTTAGGGTAAGTAAGAGTAGCTGATGGCTAACCATGTCGAAGGCCTTGGAAAGATCGAGGAACACGGCAGAAGATAGTTTGTTGTTACGGTTGGAATTTATGACATTAGCAAAGGAGAGGAGGGCTGAGGTGGTACTGTGCTGTGGTCTAAATCCATGCTGGGAATTGGCCAGAAGATTATGTTGAATAAGGTAGTGTAAGAGTTGTTTATGAATAGAGTTTTCCATAATTTTAGCCAGAGGGGAATGGATAGCTATTGGTCTATAGTTTGACAGCTCAATGGAGCTGCCTCCTTTGTGGAGTGGTATGACGTGATGTTTTTCAGATAGAGGAGACAGAGGCTTCAGTTATGGTTCTGTTTATCAAAACAGAGACACGGTATGCTATAACAGCAGCAGCTTTTTGCAGGTAGTCTGCAGGGAGGAGGTCAGCTGAAAGGGTGGCTGGTTTGAGTTTTTTAATTAGGGCTCTAATGAGTGAAGTCAGAACTTTTTGGAAGCTAAAGGAGAGAATGTCACTGGGTTTAGGGGTTTCAGGGTTAGGACAAGTGGGTTTAAGTTTGCTAGCAAGGGCCTGGATGGTTTCTGTAAAGAAACTGCTGAAGGTGTTGGCAATGGACTCTGGCAATATTTGGGTTGGGGCTGAAGGGTTTGGAGTTGTGGATTGCCCTGGGTGGAGGAGTTTGCTAATACCTGCCCAGAACTTCTGTTGCTTGTTGTGGTGTTTCTGCTGTAGATGGCGGAAATATTTTTTTTTTGTCTAGTAATATGGATTTTTTTGTATCATTCCTATATTGTCGAAATTTGAATTGATCTTGTGGGGCTTTAGAGGAGCGCCAAGTGTTCCAGGCATTATTTATTTGGATGATATTTAGTTTGGTTTCTTTAGTGAGCCAGGGGGCAACTTTTTTTTAATTCTAATAGAGCGTGCAGGTGCATGGTTGTCAAGGATGGTCAGGAATGTGTTATTAAATTGTTACTGCCTCATATAGTGGTAGTCGTTTTAGAATTGACCAATTGCATAATTTAAGTTCTTCTAAGAATTTATTAAGGTTGAAGTTTTTATTTCTTATTGTTTTATAGGTGGGTAGATGTGGACATTCAACTTTATGCCTAATAGTATATGTTAAGAAATGATCACTTAGATCTTCAGGGAGAGTACCTTATTTGTACATGTGGTGGGGGCTATTAATTAATATCCAGTCTAGGATACGTTCTTTATTGTTAGGCTTGCTGATCCTAGTGGGGGAGGTTATAATTTGTGTAAAACCATGAAGGTTTATGTGGGTGGTTGGGGTCTCTGCAGTGCAGGTGTTCCAATCTATATCGAGATCCCCTAGAACAATGGTCTCTTGGGAGTAGGCACTGGAGAGCCAGTAGAGGATGTCTTCTAGGGTCCCTGAGTTATTACCTGGGGGAATATAGATACATACTATGTTTATACATTTGTTTATATTTATTTGTAGTTTGGAAATCATAATTTCTGCTTTGTTAAATATAGGTGGTTGAAGGTTGTCTAGAGTAACATTTAGGGTGGTTTTATAGAGAACAGCAACCCTCCCCCTTTCCTGGTAGTATGATCCAGCCTGAGTATATTATACCCTGAAGGTAGAATTTCATTATCCAGCGTAGTTGGTTTTAACCATGTTTCAGTGAGACAAAGTATGTCGGGGGAGCAGGTTGTCAGGAGGCCATGGAGGTTATAGACCTTATTGTTGATGCTTCTAATGCTTAAGTGGCAGGTCAATAGTGAGTTGGGGGGGTCTATTTAGGCTTTGTCTTATGTTTGGGCTGTTATGATTAGAGTTAGTGTTGTCTGGGGATGGTGGCCCAGGGTTGGGGTGGATATCCCCATCAATAGTAAGGGTGTGGGGCAAACCAGCTATGAGCTTTAGAAATGTATCAGCTTTTGGTAGTATTTAGTTTTGGTGTTAAAATATCTGGGTATAACAGGGTGGGTGTTAGCAGGGGTAAAGGAGTTGGCATTGATGGACATGAATGAGTGGGCAGAAAGGTTTGAGAGCATTGGGGTGGTAGTAAGGCATTTGGGATGGTTGAATCCTATATGGGATTGGTTTCCATAGATGGTGAGAGAATAAAGGGTGATTAGTAAAGGTAGGGTGTAGAGATGGTATTTTAGAAGACTTAGTAAGTATTAGAGACATAATGAGGGGAATATGCTCCTGGTAGGTAGGCAACCTAGGTGTAATAGTAGGTGGGAGATAGTGGAAGGGGTGGGTTATAAATGAATTCCAGTTAATGGTTGGTGAAGGAGGGGGTGTGGCTGAAGGGTTATAAATTCAGAGGTACTGTGGCCGGGTGGGAATAGCGGGCAGGGAGGGGCACGAAGCGAGCCCAGAGGTGAGCAAAGTGGGGCTTAACCACACCAGAGGAATCCTCAGAGCCTGTGATTAAAGTAAGAGGCTTTTTCTTACTTTCTTTAAATTCTAATCTATGTTCTGTTTTTAAACACAGACAGCAACTTTAATAGTACAATATGGTGGAACTTTTTAGCATTAGGAGCCTTATTTAATGGCTGGGAAGTTTGGTGCTGTTGACCTAGTATGGCTGAATTAAACAGTTTAAGCAGAAAGAGTTTAGAAAAAACAGTAACCTTAGTTACATTTGTTATTGAGGTTAGACCAGTGTGGATATCAGTTTTTTTTTTTTTTTTTTAAATGCCCAATTGGATGCAGTCCTAACTGTGTGAGCCTTTCAGGGCAGGAGCCATGAGAAGAGATAATACCTTAGTTAAGTTTGTTATTGAGGGTAGACCAGTGTGGCTAGCCATTTTTTTTTAAATGCCCAACTGGATGCAGTCCTTCTAACTGTGTGAGCCTTTCAGGGTGGGAGCCATTTGAAGAGATAATACCAAGTTTACAGCAGGACAGCCGTCTGGGTCGGGAGCACTGGGGTGTGGTTGCCATACCAAAGTAGTACAGCAAATGACAAACACTACTTTGTATCTCTTCACTAACTGTTTCGTACTAGCTATAAACTGATTGGTCTCTGTTATAATTTGACCTGAGGGTGAGAAGCGCGCTACACTCAGCCTCACTTCACTCCCCCAATTCCCAACCATCCCCTTTACTCTAACATTATACTTCCTACATACACATTTCACTTATGACTCTCATTCCAAAACCCTCCCTAAAAGATCTTACTACCTCCATACATACACTTAATGTTGTTTCCTACTTCCTTAGCTCCATTTAATTTTTAGCCCCATTCCCAACTTTTTTCCTCCCATACTGCTTTGTACTATATCCATTTATAACCACAGCCATCCCTAATAGTACCAATCTATTCCAGATTGTATCTTTTACTTTTCCCAGCTAAACCCTCATTTCTCCTTCTTTTGACTACATCATTATACTCTAGCCTTTCATACCCCTCTATTCCTTACATTCCAGACATGATGTCAGGACAACTTATCTCTCTTCTTTTAAAGAAAAATACTTCTCTCCCTACATATCCTCTACCAGATTTCAGAATTCACCATCATTGCAGCTCCTAGTTTCCTGCAACTTCTTGTTTCCTTCTTCATTGCTACATCCCCAACACCTGACATCTATAAAGTGCAGATACCTGTACTTCATTATGCTACTCTTCAGCTTATCCACTAAGCCATCTTTTATCCTACCGTGACTTAACATCTCTCCAACTCTATCCCAATCACCTACCCATACTACCACTTTACAATCTCTAAACATTACACCAAACTTATTTAATATTGTCCAACACCTTTATTCCAAATATAGACTAACTGCACTTTAAGAAATCACAACAAAATTAAGTGCAAGAATCCTCTCCAAAAACAAGTATGCATAATTTCCCAATATACAAAAATCATTCTAGGAGATATACACCCTAATCCTTGCCCCACCTATCACAATGAACACAAAGCTAATTCTCTCCCACAGATTTTGTAACACAACAGCAGTCAGTCCCCAACCCTGGTGATCTAATTTTGCTGCTGTAAATGTTACTTGCATAAGAAATAAAAATGCTGAACCACATGCCTGGATTATCAAACATAATAAACCTGATATTCTCACTGTAATTGAAACTTGTCTTAAACTCAGCATAAACGACTGAGATTATACATCCTGGCTATATCATCATCCATAATGATGGTATAAAGAGGAAAGTTGGTTGTAGTGCTTTAATATTTCGCAAACATCTACAGCATTACCCCTTACAGCAAACCAATACAAAAATTCAGTTCAGCAGAGCTTCTTATTGATTTCCTCAGAATAAACAATTATAAACAAATATGTATTACTGTCATTTACATCCCTTCTGGTGACGATACAGCTATACTGGAAGACAAAATGTCAGTTGGTTGGATGTAAACTAACTCCCCTGCATCTAGCAGGAACTTATATGATCTCACACAACTAATTAATAGCCCCACACATTATAGCAAGACATAAATTCCCTATTAGACTGGATCCTAGTATCGATCCTGTGATGATGTGAAGTACTGTCAGCTATGCCAGGAAAAGTAAGGCAGTGGATATGTAACATATGCCAGCATAGCTAGCTAGAGTTTTGTAAAGAATTATATTTCATTTGTACTGATTTGTACAGGTGTTTGTGTTGAAAATGCATTTGTAAAGCTGCTTGTGTTAAAATGTAAAAAAAAAAAACAACACACTGTGCTGTAAAAACAAAGAGAAAGGTGAACACCACTAAAAAGTCCATACAAATGTATTACAAGGATTAAGTACTTTCGGCCATAAGTGTTAAAAATGTACCAACATTGGGTCCTGCTGGACAGAAAAGAAATACAGCTGCATGTCAGACTGTATTGTAACTGTTGAACTGAATATATTGTAATAGAGGATATTGGAAGAGAAACAGTAATTCCTTAGCTCAGTCAGGAAGATATAGTCAGATTAATTAAGTATTGTTTTTCTGTACCTGTATGAACCTTTCCATATGTGCTATTTTTATTATTTCCTGTGACTGAAACTGTGGTGTTTATTGTAAACAGATTGTTAGTATTTTCATGTTCTTTTATTATTTATTATGAAATATATTTAACTTTTTTTTCATTCTGGCTGGTCTTTTATATATATTTTAACATTTCAGAGTACTTATATGTATTTGGTGACACTGCAGCCGCCCTGAAAGCCTTGTACTTGGTCAAAAGGCTACCATTTGCATCAATGTCCATTTTACTAAGTATAACTGGATGCCCTGGTAACTGATTTAGGTAGCTGGCTCTGGAGTGTTCTGGTGGCCGTATACCTTATAGTCTGGGCAGAAGGGGGCATAGCTGGTAAATCAGTGTCAGCCTTTCCTGTGTGTGTGTGTGTGTGTGTGTGTGTGTGTGTGTGTGTGTGTGTGTGTGTGTGTGTGTGTAAATCAAATTGCAAAGTGTGTGTGTGTGTCAGTTATTTGGAGCAGGGACACAGACCACTGGTTTCACAAATAAGGTGGTGGAGGACTTGGCTTGGAACACACAACTGAGGACTCAACTCTACAGCTGTGGTCAATGTAGTCTTATCTGGGGCCCGGTGAGACAGATGGAAAGCCAGGACAGGAGCGCGTTCCCTATGTGCTCTTAAGGAAAACTGTGCTTGGTACAGACAGATGCATCTGGAAACAGTGTGTGTATCTATTTTTGTTCAAAGTGAATGTCCATCACTAGTGTCAGTGGTGGGGATTGAGGCTCCTTGATTACTGGCCCAGAGGAGGGGACACAGACCCTAGAAAATACACCACCACAGGTACAATGAACGACTCTCTCAATGATAATCCCCCAATCTATACCACCAGACATCTCACACATCCAGTTAAACAGCATATTTATAAAGCAATAAGCAACCTTTAAAAGTTTAACCCAGAAATGTTGAATTCTACACTATCATCTACTAACTGGAACTTCAAAAAAAATCCTCTCCTTAGATGATGCTGTAAATGAATTTAATACAACTTTTCTAAATATCCTAAATAGCTTTGCACCTCCTAGAAGGAAGAGACTAAAAACAAATAAGGCAATTTGGTTATCCAAAAAGAGTATAATGTTAATGGAGGACAGACAAAAAGTATAGAAAGAATGGCAAAAATATACACCACCAGAACATCTTGAAAACTTCAGAATGCTTCGCAATTGTACTAAAAAGCAAATAAATGAAGACAAAAAGTATAGTATAATAAAATTCAGAATAAACCTAAACACAATCCTGAAAAATTTTGGACATCCATTAAAGAAATCTTACATCCCGGACAAAAAAAAATCAACCCAATCCCTCCTCTCCTGATAACTCACCACTCAAAATTCAAGCCACTCAAACTCTTATTTTACAGACAGTACAACATCTCTAAACAAGGATTCCTCAACATCTAATTCCAACCTTGCCCAACAGCCACATATCACCATATCCAACTTCTCCTTCAAGCCTGTGCTTACATCCTATATAACACTACTCAAACAGTGCTCTTCTTCAGCTGATGAACTTCCAAGTGAGTACCTAAAAAGAGCGGCCAATAGTATTGCCTATCCTGTCTCAATTTTTATAAATAGGTCAATCCAAGAATCCAATGTTCCATCTATCTGGAAAAAGTCACATATTATCTATGTGCACAAAGGAAGAAATTCAACAGACATTAATATCTTTAGACCTATAGTAATCTCATCTCCCTTCAATAAATTACCAGAAAAATGTATTCAAAAACAATTGCTGGACCATCTCTTGCATGAAGACCTCCTATCCCCTATACAACATGTCTTCTGTTCTTCCCATAGTACTACCATTGCCATTCTAACATGCATATAGAAATTTCTACTTCAAATGTTCTCATTAGGTCTCTCTTTGCCCACCCTTCTGTGGTTCAAAAGGTATTAATCAGTAAAATAGCACTCCATGCTCTCTCCTTTCCTCCTAGTCACCAACGGTGTACCACAAGGCTCATTCATTGGTCCTCTCCTCTTTAACATTTTCACTAACACCCTCTATACATCCATACAACAGGACACCCTAATGCAATACACAGATGATTCCACTATCAGCTGCACATCTGACAACATTTTACACCTCCCAAAAATTTCTCAGGAAGCATTAACAGCAACTGAAATATGGCTTCATAACTCACAACTCATGCTCAACCCAAAAAAGATCAAACTACTACTTTTCCCCCCAAATTCCTCTCTCATGGAAAAACAAACTTTAAAGTCCTCTCTCTTGATACTATAACCCCTGAAGTCACTTCTCATAGTAAATTATTAGGGGTGATAGTGGATGATAATCTTACATTTGACCTGCATATTAAAAAGTGCATAAGAAAAACTCAAAAAATTAGGGATGCTTTACAGAGCCCAAATTGTTCTTATTGATGCAACTAAAACTACACTTGCCACTATTTATCTCCTCCCCACACTTTTTTATGGTGATCCTATCCTTACTACCTCCAGGCTTTACAAAAAAATAAAACCTGAACAATGCTATAACAAAGTGCTAAATTTGCTGCAAATATACCTCTTTCAAAACCCACCACTGTACAGCACTAAAAAGCCTAAACTGGTTAGACCTGCCTCATCAACTAACATACAGACAGCTTCTTACCACTATAAAATTATCCACCAACCATCTACCTGTCCAGCACAAAAAATCATTCTACACAACTATGCTTCCAGTTGGTCATTGCGATCCAGTGACCAAAAACATCTGTCTACAAACCTATCAAATTTGCTGGGCACTGTCTGTACTTTTAAAAGGTTGCCAAGGTCTGGAACTCCTTACCTGTATCCATCAGGTCAATACCCTCCCTTCCATCATTCAAAGCTACTCTGAAAGACTTCCTGGCTAAAATCTGGCTCTGTTCTTGCTCAAAACCAGGATAAACTATATCTCTAAATGTGAACAAGTACCTTTTCATTCCTTACATCTCCTTAATCTCCATTTTTCATTTACTTCCTTACTTCTATCAGATTATTTTCCCCTGTCTTCCACTCCAAGTATACCATAAGCCTGTTTTTCCCCTTACTTCATATTGCAATTCCTGTGTGAATAACTTACTTTTAATTTCTCTACAAACTGTCTAAATTTTTTCTAAATATTAAATGACTGTCATGTAACTTGTATCGATTCTTAACCAGTGTTTTATATTATGTCTAATTTGTTATTTAAACTGTAAAGGTTTCTGTTTTATTTTTGAAGATTGTAAAATTATGGTTCTCAAAATGTTTTGTAATAATTTGGAGCTTTTCTCCCCGGCCCCCCGCTGAAAATGGGCTTCTACCTAGTTGAACTTTCCTGTTAATCAAATGTCAATAACTAAATAGAGCTTAATATTAATGGCAGTAATCCCTTGCATCTTGGAGTGGGTAGCTAAAACTGCCTGCAAGTTTGCAGCACCTGCAAAATTGTGGTCTTTCTGAAACTATCTGCTGAGGTTGTCAGGGTAGCAAACATTTCAACAATGCATATATCAACAGATCACTTACACCACTCCCAGTACATACATCATGGTATCTAAGAATAAATTAACTCAGGAATGGTTTGTACTCCCTGTAACAATTTATTTAAAGTTGAACACTACACCCTTCTTGCAGCAAAAGCTATACGGACAAGTTCAGCCATATTTTTACAATAACTACTACCCACAGCCCCACCCATACATTTACAAATAACATTTTTCCATTTCCTCAGAACAGAAGGAAGAAAGTGGTGGAAGCATAACTCTCAACCTCTCAGCGCAAGAAATCTGACCAAAGCCAGAAATAATAGGGGGGATAAAGGTACAAAATTGGGAGAGATTTTAAATGTTTCCTATAAACTCTAAAGTCGTTAGAATAATGAGGTTTGCATTATTATATATTTTCTGAAGGATACATCCGAAACTCAAATGTCTGTCATTATTTATTATTTAATTACTTCAGTTATCAGTGCTTTGCCAGAAAACCACAAATTTTATGAGGAGCAGACTAAAAATATGAAGTAAAAATCTGCACAGCTGAGAGGCACAGATGGGAGATGTTCCCAAGCATTAAGATTTGTTATTAAAAGGTTAGAAAGTATGAAATAATGCATTGCTTTCATCCAGAATGCTGACATATGGGAAGGTTACCAACTTCCCATCTCTTTTCTTTCATTCCTCAACAGCCCCAGAGAAAATTGCTTGCAAACAGAAGTAAAATCACTGGAGCAGCCAGGTTACAGCAACAAACCTTTAAGTGAGGCAAACACTCAGGAAAATAAAAGAATAGTATACAACAATAAAATACTGTACCAGTAGTTAATTAAGTGGTAAATCTCAAGTTGTCAGGTTATCACAGTTACATTACTCTGTCTTTATGGAAAACTAAATACGGAGGACGAATGCAAAGAGCATGAAGTTCAGATACCCTTCTAGCTGATGTTATGGCTACTAGAAAAAGAGTTTTCCATGAGAGCAACTTCAGAGAGCAGGAAGCTGCAGGTTCAAAGGGGGGAAGAATCAAGGAAGCCAGGACTAAATTTAAGTCCCACTGAGGTGGGGGGTGTCTCTGATTGGGGGCTTGAGCAAAGAGATACCTTTAAGAAAGGCTTTGCAAAGTTTATGGGACATAATGTTGGAGTCCAAAAGGCCTACGTGAAAGTTAGATATGGCCGCCAATTGTACTCTGATAGTAGACGAAGAAGAGCCTGAGTGAAAAAGCTCTGCCAGGAAGTCTAGAATAGACTGGATAGGCACGGTGAAAGGGTCTATGTTTTTAGTTGCTGCCCAGAAGGAAAAACGTTTCCACTTACTATTGTAAATCCTTCTGGTAGAAGACTTGTGGGAAGCTATAAGGATTTTACGGACTGAATGGGAAATTAGAGGAAGCCTGGCTAGGGTAGGAAGCGGAGCAACCAAGCTGTGAGGTTGAGAGATTGGAGGGAGTGGTGCAGCTGACCCGACTGATGGGTCAAAAGATCTGGCACTGGGTCCAGATGCCAAGGCTGTTCCAAGAGGTAACGATGCAGGAATGGAAACCATATCTGTCGAGGCCAGTACGGAGCAATGAGGATCAAAGTGACTCTCAAGGCGGTAGCTTTCTGAATTGAGTGATCAGTGGAAAGGGGGGGAAGGCATACAGAAGTCCCTGGGGCCAATCGTGGACTAGAGCATCTCTGGTGGGTTGGCCGGGAAGAGGGTGAAGAAATCGGGACACTTGCTGTTCTGGGGAGTTGCAAAAAGATCGCAGCAAGGTCGACCCCATCTCTGAAAGATTTCTTCCAGCACTGATTGTTTGAGAGACCACTCGTGTGGCATGAGTATGGCCCTGCTTAACTTGTCCGCTATCTCATTGGACTTCCCGGGGATGTGCATTGCTGTCAGAAACCACTGAGAAGAGATCGCCCACTGCCAAAGTCTGAGTGCCTCTCGACATAACGGATAGGACTTGGTTCCGCCCTGATTGTTGATGTACCACACTACAGACATATTGTCCGTCTGAACTGCAACAGTCCCGGTGGGAAGAGAGTCCTGAAGGGCCTGCAACGCTAAAAGTACTGCTCTCATCTCCAAGACATTTATGTGCAAGTGGCATTCGAAAGGTTGCCACGTGCCCTGGACCGTCCTGCCCTGATAATGCCCCCCCCCAATCAGGGAGGCATCCGTCACTGTGGCAACTGGGGGGGAAGGAACTAGGGATCTGCCCTGAAGAATTTGAGGTGAGAACATCCACCAAGAAAGATGATTCTTGCACGATTGGGTCAGCAAAATGCTGTGAGCCATTGGGAGCTGTTGGTAGGACCATTGAGAAAACAGCATCCACTGAAGGATCCGCATGTGAAAAACGGGCTAGGGGAAGGAGTGTAATGGCAGCCGCCATGAGACCTAATATCTTCAAGACAACCCTGGCTTGGATTTTGTTGCACTGAAGAAGAATGTGAACATGTGTGCGGATATCTGACACCCTTTGCTCTGTTAGCTTTGCGGAAAGATGAATTGTGTCTAATGTGGCGCCTATGAAGGTAATAGACTGAGAAGATGACAAGACAGATTTTTCAAAATTTATGGAAATGCCTAGAGCTTTGCAAGTATGAATGGTGCAGTCTCTGGATAGGAGAAGTTGAGGCCTGGTGGTGGCGGTAAGGAGCCAGTCATCTAGATATGGAAAAACCTGGAATTCTTGTCGTCTCAGGTGAGCCGTGACCACTGCCATGCATTTGGTGAACACTCGGGGGGCTGTAGTGAGACCAAAGGGCAGGGCTCTGAACTGGTAGTGACTGGCTCCCAGCCGGAAGCGGAGGAACCTTCTGGAGCATCTGTGCATCTTGATATGATAGTACACATCCTGAAGGTCTATTGAGCACATCCAATTGTCCTGACCCAAGAAGGGTAGAATGGACTGTAGCGTGACCATCCGGAATTTTGTTTTTCTTACGGACTTGTTTAGTCTGCTGAGATCCAATATTGGTCTCCAGTCCCCTGTCTTTTTTGGTACCAAAAAGAATTTGGAGTAGATTCCAGATCCTTGCTGGTCTGCCGGGACTGGCTGGATAGCTCTTTTTGACAGCAGCTTTGATATTTCTAGCGCTGCCCGTTCCCTTAGACTGGGTGGAACGTCTGGAAGGGGCCCTTTTGGTTGGTATGGGGTGTGGACAAAGGGAATTTTGTAACCCTCGGATATAATCGACCGTACCCATCTGTCTTGAGTGAGAGAAAGCCAGGCTTCTGGGTACAGTGGTAATCTTCCCCCGACTGCCTCCAAAGGCGGACAGTCGGGCAGCTCCTCAGGGATGCTGAAAGGGTTTGTCAGAAAGAGTCTCTCTGCTACCCTGATTTTGCGGACCCCCTCTGCCTCTAGGGTGGCGTCTATTGTTGTTCCCCCCTCTGCCTCTAGAGGGGAACTGACCACGTGCATCAGGCGAGACTCCCTGTGGTTTGCGGAACCACATCTTTCCCCCCTTCTGACCCTTGGGATATGGTCTGGAAGGGGTGGAAAAACGGACTACCACGGCAGAGAGAGTCTTGCCTTCCTGCTCGCACCTGGTCAAAGTATCCTTCACCAGAGGTCCAAACAAAGCTGAACCGTCAAAGGGGGAATTGGTGAAGGATGCCTTGAAAGGGTCTGCAAAGTTGCAAAGCCGCATCCATGCGTGACGTCGTAAAACTACGCCTGTACCTGCGGCCCTACTCGCCCCATCAGCCGCATAGGAGATAAGCCTCATGGAGGAGTTGACGATCGAATTTTGGGTTGCCAACTGGGAGTTCATTTTGTCTCGAAACCCCTCAGCTGTTGGATCCTGTATAGCATCACCCATTTCTGTGAGCAAGTCTCTCTGAAGATGGGTGAAGTGGCACAAGTAGTTCAGCGACCGCATAGCAAAGGTCGCTGAGGAAAACATCCGCTTACCATACCTATCCATAGTCCTAGAATCCTTATTAGGAGGATGGACAGGTACTGAAGGATCAGCTAATTCCTTCTTAGTGGCTGTGGCCACCACCATGGCATCAACGGGGACGCCCTTAGATAAGAATTGTTTTTCCATAGGAGCTGTGATGAATTTAGACGGCCTCCGTGGGGTAGGCTCCACCGTATCAGGGGCCGTCCATGCCTTCCTTGCCACCACTTCCATGAGGGAGTCAAAGGGAGGAGACACCAAGGAGGTGGAAGGGCGAGAACCAAACGCCTCAAGGTAAACTGAATCGTCCTCGGAAGGGTTGAGGTTGGACCAGTTCCCCCACTGTTTAAGGATTTCAAGGATGTCAGAAAAAGAGACATCTTCAGAGGGAGACCGTGGGGACCCTTCCGACTCATCCAAGTCGGTATCCGACGTGATAGACTCAGGGGAGTCAATATGCTTCCTCTTGCATTTTTTTCTTCCGAGGGGGTTCCCCTGTCGGATCAGGGGATCCTGGAAAAGAGGGAATAAAACGGGATAAAAGGGACCCAGATGAAGCTAAAAGGGATAGTAACGTAGGGGACAACAACAACTACACTATTTGAATAAAAACTTAGGGGTTTTTAGACAAATTTACCAAGTAAATTAAACTAATCTGCACAGCTGGTAGAAAAAAGCACCTCGCAGCAAACGAGATCTGAGTAGTTACCGCCTAGCATTGTGGGATATAGGGGAGCCTCGAGCCGGTAAAAATAGCTCTCGAGCTTTAGTATTGGCAGAGTCGGAGCAGAGGATCGGCTCCGAACTCATCCAGCAAGAATGAAGGCAAGATTGACAACTTAACATTAAGGTTTATTAAGGATCACAGGAAGAATTACAGTGGGAGGGTTCCTCTATGATGAGTTGTGTTTGAACAGAGCAACCAGGCAGGGGTGTCTACTTTCCCCTTTATTTGTTTTATATTTAGAGACATTTAGAGCCACTAGCAAAGAAAATAAGGGACTCAAAAATTTATGGTTATAATTGGTATGGTAATCAAGAAAAGTTGGTTTTATTTGCAGATGATATTACTTTGTACCTGATAAATCCACAAAAGGACATCTCAGTGTTGTGGAACACTTTCAAACAGTTTCAAGAAATTTTAGGATATAAAATTAATGAAGAAAAAACAAAGGCTATACCTGTGAATTATGTACCCACATGCAAACTTGATTCAGCAATATTTATGGGGACATGATAAGATGAAGTACTAAACAGGCTTCTGTTACTGCAGCTAGGGATATGTGGGAAGAGACTAAAAAATAATACAAAACTGAGGAAACTAGAAACTCTTATTTATGGATATGGATAGTAAGATACAAGCAGTAAGAATGTGTTTAGTCCCTTTAGTTTTATATATGGGTCAGGCATATTTTTATCAACCAGAGGAGAAGTTTTGGAAAATAAAGAGTTGACAGATTTTACTTGAGACGGAAGAGGGCAAGGGTCAAGTGGGCTAAGCTTATCCTTCCAATAGAACAAGGTGGTTTAGGATTACCTGCTTTGAAAGGATGTTTTAGAGCTACACAGTTAAGGCTCATATACACAACACTATAGCTCAAACTGAAAAGGGATGATGATGATGATGATGATGAAATATATTCAAGAAATAAAGAGAGAAGTAGGACTTTAGATGCAAACCCGTAAGGAGAATAATAACCATACAGAATGTTGTATTCATAAAGTAGCTGAAAGTATTCCAAAAACTAGGCCAAAATGAGAGTAGAGAAAGGAGATTTTTTCCAGAGGAGGTTGGAATTTACTGGAGAAAACTGGCAAAGGAACCAAGATATTGGGAGCAAATAAACAGAGCAGGAAAGGTAATATAGTGGGATGAGGCCAAGAAGAAATTTGGATTGCAGGCTAGAGACTGCCTTCTCTAGCAGGGACTGATATCGAAGTACAGTCAAACAAAAAGGGATAGGGAAATCTTAAGTGAATGCCCTACTATGATACAGTTTTTAATTGAATCTAGAACAGAAGCTGTTTAAAAAATGGATAATTAGTATGCCTTGTGACAAAAGGAGATACTGCCATCATAGCTAGCTGGAATTTTGTAAATAATTATGTCATTGGTGAATATCGAAATGATTTACACAAGATGCTTGTGTTACAAATGTAGTGGAACTGCATATTGTGTATATCAAACTACTTGTACAGACGTGTGTTTTGAAGAATTTATTTGCAAAGTGCTGTTTGAAACGTAACCACAGTGTGCCCTACTGGAAGAGAACAGAGATGTACTTGCACTACTGTAACTGTTTAAACATATATGCTTAACAGAGGAAACTGGAGTGTTAACCTCAGCCCAGCCAAACTTTAGAAATATATCTGAAATTAAATTACTTTATAGGACGCAATACATGGGCTACGTCTCAAGTTTTCAATGTAGCTGCAGTCACAAGGTCTGTAAGTGTTCTGGATTGTCCTTGGCATGAACTAATTGCTACTTTTGAAGCATGAAGGAATGCAATTGTTTTATGACTTCCAGCATCTGCCAAAGATCTGAGAAAAAGCCATTGTCTGTATATTTTTACAGGTACATGCTAAATGCTGCCAGCTTCTAGCAATGGGAATTTTGGCCTGAGAACTAGAAGTCAGATGACCAGAAATTATATCATTCTGCAAGCTATGGCAGCAGTAGTATTTTAGATATTAATTTGAGAAGTCTCTTAGTGCATTATGTCCTGGACCTGACAACAAGAAGATCCATTCACCACATCTGCCTTGCTTTATTAGTAAGTTCTTAAGTTACAGTACAACTCTTAGATTCAGTCAGGAATATAGTGAAGCTTAGTTCAGATAATTTTCTTTATTTATTTGAGACTGTCCTGCAATGTTGTTTTAAATAGTTCCTGTGGTTTTGAACTCTGATCTCACTGTGAATATATATTTAGTATTGTTTTGTTATTTTATTACTTATTATTAAATATATTTAAACTTTTCATTGTGACTGATCTGTGCAGAGATATTTAAGTTTTAAGAGTACTTGCATGTTTATTTGATGACACTGTGCGGGCCACTCCTAATAGCTTTACTCTTGGTCAAACGATCACTTGTATTAGTATTAATATTACACAGTAAGATCGAACACCCCTTGTTAAGGCCCTTAAGGTAGCTGGCAGAAGGGTTCTGGTGGCAGTGAAAACTACCTTATAGTCTGGCCAAAAGAGGGAATAGCTAGTAAACCTGTGCCAGCCGTTCCCAGGTGTGCGTGTGTGTGCAAATCAAAATCTCCAAGTGTGTGTGCATATGTCAGCTATCTGGGCAGGGATACAAAGCACTGGTTGGACAAAGAGAGTATTTGGAGGACTTGGCTTGGAACCCTGGCTAAGGGCTCAACTCTATAGCTGTGCCAGTGGGGAGCCTTGTTGAGGATCTGGGGAAAGGTAGAGGAACCAGCCTCGGCTTGACCGTGGTCTGTGTGCTCTTAAGGGAAATTGCACTTGATGCAGAGAGCTGCATCTGGAAATACTGTGTGTGTACTTGTTATCCTCTCAGTGAACATCTCCCACTGTTGCCAGTGGTGACGATTGAGGCTCCTTGATTACTGGTCCAGTGGTGGGTAGTCACACTGCTTATAAAATATTGCATGAGAGTTACAAGAATCAATCAGGAAAGGTTAGATAAGACTGGGAAGAAAGACTGAAAAAGCAATTCATGAAAGAACAATGGGAGGACATGTGTATGTCTCCTAAGTATGCAACAAGTGCAGAAGGATCTTTGCTTGGAAGTTTTTACATAGATATTTTTATATCCCAAGCAGACTTCAAAGAATTTTTCTGCAGGTAGATAGCAAAATGTTGGAGGTGTTATGGGGAAGGTAAATAACTGAGAAGATATGTTTTGGCAGTGTAATGAGTTGGCAGATTTTAAAAATCCCCTACAGAGTGCTCTGTCAGAAATATTGGGCAAGCAAATGGCTGTAAGTAAGGAATGAGTCTTTTAAGCAGAACACAGGATCTGAATTGCTTAAACATAGTTGAGGCCTTATTAGGTTTAATTCTGCTGGCTGCCAAAGAAGCCATTACTAGAAATGGAAATCAAAGTCTAAACCAACTGTATTTGGAGTACTGAAAGCTGTAAAAGAGACAAAAGAACTGGAAGAGGATTCTTTAGAAAAGGGGAGGAACAAATTACATAGAAATAAATGGAAATTGTGGGAACAATACACACAGAATAATGTTCAGGAGGATGAGATTTAAGGGAAGGCAGGAATTTAGCAATTTATGTCATGTTGGACATAAATATTTGTTCTTGCCCAATAAAACTGCAACTGTCTGTTAACATCCAGAGAGTGTAGAAGTCCCCACCCAGTTTTGCAAGGAAGCAGGTAGATTTGTGGCCTTGTTGACAGACAGCTCGCTCACTAATTTTAGCATGAAGGAGAGGTTAGCCTCAGGGTCACCCTGTCCTTGTGAAAAATAAGAAAGGAGGAATGGCCAAGAGTGCTTGTAGTTCTGAGATAGTCCTAGATGAAGTGAGAGCCAGAAACAAACTAAAATTCCAGGTGCAGAATTTGAGATTAGCTAAGGTTGCTGATTCAAAGGGACCTTTCCTAGCATTAAACTGAGGTCCCATGGAGGGGGCTACACCCTTACTAAGTAGTCTAAAATGTAAAACCCCTTTAAGGAATAGTTTGACCTCAGCTCCGAATATAAAGGGAGGTCTCAGGTGCAGAGATAGCTGACAGGTGGGATCTGATAGAGGAGAAGGCCAGACTTGCATCCATGAGCTCACAGGTATTTTAGGATGAAAGGTACATCTGATTTGTTGGGGTCCAGGTTCACCAGAAAGAAAATTTCTTCTATTTGGATATGTAAGATTTTTGAGTAGTGGGTCTCATTACTTATTGGAGAAAGTAAAGTTGTGTAACATCTTACCATAATAGTAGATGTCCTTCTCTTCACTGGTGCAATATTCATAACATTAGGGATCCCCTATGAAGGGCAGCCTGACATCTGGATAGTACACCAAAGCCTTAGGTTGTGTTAAGGTTCGCCATGCATCAACATGTATGCTCCTCGCATAGGACAGGGCATACAGGTGATGCCTGGACATACCATATTCAGAACTGAGAGCCCCAGTAGAAACACCATTCCAAGGAAAAAAAAGGGGAAACCTGTACAACCAGAAGACAAATGGACCAGGAGGAGGCAAGAGGGAGTGAATATTGCAACAGTAGAGAGAGAGAGAGACATCTAACATTATGGTAAGATTTTACACAACTGTACTATGTCCTTCAGTTTCACTGTTGCAGTATTCATAACATTACGGAAACTGCCAAAGCTCAGGAAGAAACTTGGGAAGAGGAAGGACCAGCAGAGCCCTCTAGGAAGCCATGAAGAAAGGCCCTAGTAAAACCAAATCTAGCTCTGGAGATTCCATCCAACTTGTAGTGCTTGTTAAATGTATAAACAGAAGCCCAGGTAGTTGCCTCAAGAATAGAGTTGGTATCCAAACCCTTGAAAAAAGAACCAGAAGAAGCCACGGCTCTAGCAGAATGAGCTAACAGAATAAAGAATGCTCTTACTATGAAAGGAATAACAAAAAGAAATCACTTTACAGATCCAAGAAGAAATCATCTGCTTGGACACAGCTAATCCTAAGGACCTGGGATGAAAGGAAACAAAGCTGATCATATTCCCTACTAGTCCTAGTCTTATCCAAATAAAATCTGAGTTGTTTATGCACATCCAATGTGTGCATCACCTTCTCACTAGCAGATTAAGGAGAAAGGAAAAATGTGGGCAAATGAATAGACTAAGGGACAACTCCTTCACCACCTTGGGCATAAAAGAAGGATTTGTATGCATGGATACCCTGTCCTTATGAAACACCAAAAAAGGAGAACAAGCCATAAGGGCTTAAACGCAGACACCATCTAGCAGAAGAAGTAAGGGCTAACAAAAGTACAGTCATCCAAGAGCACTGTTGCAAAGGAGTTGAAACTGTAGGCCCAAAAGGAGCCCGAGTCAATTTTTCAAAAACAAAATTAAGATTCCAAGCAGGAGGAGCAGGCTTCCTGGGAGGCCTAATATGAAGGATGCCTTTAAGGAATATGCTTAGCTTCAAATCTAGAAGCTAGAGGAGGAGATAAAGGAAGAGAAGCAGAGACAGCTGACAAATGGGCATTAACAGAAGAATAAGCCAACCCATCACTGAGCAACTCACACAGATAAGAGAGAACCAAAGGCACATCAACAGAAAGTGGATCCAGGTTAAGAGAAAGACACCAAACAGAAAAACCTTTTCCATTTGGATAACTAGGATTTCCTACCCTCCTGCAGGACCCAAGGCCTATGTGGAATCAAAATCCTATCGCTCACAGTGTCAGTTGAAGAGTGGACAGGTGGGTATGGATGAGAGATCTCTTGTCCTGTGTGAGTAGGTCCATCCTGTGAGGTAACTTGTGAGGACTGCCCTTGGCTAAATTCAGAAGAAGAGGGAACCAATGCTGTCTCAGCCAAAAGGGAGTCACCAACAAGATTTTGAGACCATCCTGTTGAATTATGAACAGGACTTTTGGAATGAGTGAAAGTATAAAGAAACATCTTGTTCCAAGAAAAAGACAGGGCATTCACCTTCCAAACTAGAGGACCTGAGACTCTGGCACAAAATACAGAAGTTGTGCGTTCAGAGGGAAGGCAAAAAGATCTATTTGAGGAGTGTGTCACTGGTGGACAGTTTCCAGAAACACATCCCTGTGAAGCATCCATTTGTGGGATTAAGTTAAGGACCTGCTCAGAGTGTCTTCCACAATGTTTTGAATGGAGGGAATGTAAACTGCCTGAAGAGTCACTTGATAAGGGATAGCAAGATCCCACACTAGGAGTGCGAACCGGCAAAGAGGATAAGCTCTTGTGCCCTACCCCCATTTGTTTACACATCACATCACTGTGGGATTGCCTGTGAAAACCTTGAGAGGTCCTGGGGTGAAAAGAGGATGAAAAGCCTGAAGGGTCAGCAGAAGAGTTCTCATCTCTTTTACACTGATGTGCTCTTTCTCTTGAAGAGACGACCACACACACTGCACCTTTAAGGAGCCAAAACCTGCTTCTCATCCCACATCTGAAGCATCTGTAGACAGCTCCTGAAAGGGAAAAGGGAGATGAAATGGAACCCTGGATTTAAAGGTAACTTCTGGATCCACAAGTGAAGTTCCTTCTTGAGACAAGGTAGAAGAGGAACTACACATTCTAGGGGACGTGCATATTTGAAGTCAAACTTGAGTTCAGAAACCACTGAAACTTTCTCATGTGGAGTTTGGCAGAGGGAGAATAGGAATGGTGGATGCCATGAACCTCAAACTCTCACAAATCCCTTGGCTGCTAAAAAGGCTGTTAAGGGCTTGGGAGGAGGCAGGGATGCCAGCATAAGCACAGTCTGTATCCTGCACCCCAGAAAAAACATGGTCTTGAGAAGGAGTCAGAGAAGACTTTTTGAAATTTATTGTGAACCTCAGATTTTGCAGAAGAGAAATGTCTAACTGAAGATTCTGCAACAGGATCTCTGGAGAGGGTGCCTGGAACAGAATGTTGTCCAAGTAAGGAAATACTTGGATCCCTTCAATCCTATCAAAGGGCAAAGCAGAGAACTGAAAATGCCAGGAAGTAATAGAGAAATGCAAAAACTTCATGAAAAAGGGATGAATGGGAATATAGAGATAAGCATCCTTAAGATCTAGAGACACCTTATAAGCCTGAGGAAGCAGAAGAAGAAAGTCTGAAGGGGCAACATTCGAATATAGGGCACCCTCATAAAGGTGTTTAAATGAGAGAGGTCTAGAATTTGTTTCCAAGTACCCTCTTTCCTGGTTACTAGAAACATCCTGGAGTAACCCCCCCCCCCCCTTTGGGACACAGGCACCTCTTGAATAGTATCCAGAGTCAAAAGATCCTGAAACACCTCTGGAAAGAAAATCAGTTGTTCCTGAGGGGGCTGAGGCATACACATAAAAGGAGGAAGGGATTTCCAGACCATGAAATAAGCCCTGGCAGATAATGGACAGGACCCAGGAATCCTGAGTAATCTGTAGCCTGTAGGGAGAGAGAGAGAAGAAGAGAAAGAGGAAAGTGGTTGGGAAGAATAGGATAGTCAGCACATGGTTCATCAGGAAAAGGAGACTTATGAGGTATGGAAGTCTGAGCAGCCTTGACAGAAGGAGCCCACTTACCAAACTTTTTACCCTTGGGAGGAGAGTTAGACTGTGTACAAAAGCTGGCTTATTGAAGTAATTTCTCTGAAATTTAGGCACAGGACAAACAAGCACGTTTAAGTTCCTGTAAAGCCTTGCCCTTACCCTGACGGGACTTAAACATAGCAGCAGCACCTTCACCAAACAAGTATTTATTATCAAGAGGAGCATTTATTAACTTATCCTTAATATCAGGCATAGGCTGAAGCCGAAGCCAAGAATACCTCCTCATCACTGACCCACAATCAGTAGCCCTAGAAGAAGCATCTGCTGCATCATAACTACACTTGATGGAATGATGAGCCCCTGGGAGGAAGTCCCTAACAGGGAAAGGGCAAAGGACATATCCTCAGAGTCTGAAGATCAGAAATAACCTGACAGGCCTGGGATAGGAGAGCCAGCAAATACCTGGACATATAGGTCTGATAATTAACTGCCCTAAAAGCCAAGATAGCAGAGGTATAAACATCTTTGCCTAGCCTTTCCATAGTCCTGCTATCTTTAGCAGAGGGCTGTAACTTGGGAGAAGAAAGCAACTGAGAGGGCTTGTCAGAAGCTACAGACACCACAGAGGGGTCAGCAGAAGGACACTTGTACAAACATTTACAGTCATCAGGCACCCTATAGAATATATCAGGTATCTTGGGAGCAGGGGGCTGAGAATCTGCAGCCATAGAAGAATTGGAAAATGCATCCAAAAAGGCAGCCAAAACAAGAGGAACAGTGAAAGGCCTAGAAGAATCTTCTTGAGCAACTCATAATACCTTTTTTTGTACCTCAGAAACCTGAGCACAATCCCATTTAAAGAACTCCATCATCTGGGAGAGAGTGTTCCCAAAAGAAATATCTTCAAAGGGAGTATCAGGGCTGGTAGATTCCTCTTCCTCTGATCCCCAATCCAATGGAAAGGGAATCTGAGAAGACTAAGCAAGGGATTCCTCATCTGAATCTGGCTCCTCCTCAGAGGAATCCTGCTTCCTGGGTCTTTTAAGGGGAGTAGAGGACCAAGGGAGCTGGACCAGAAACTCCCTGAGGAGGTTTCAATGCCATCAAAGCACTAAACAAGCATTGACTGAAGGACTGCCATTCCCTCTGTAGATCCTTAGTAGCATGAACAATATATTTAGTCTTTTGTTTTTTCTTTAATGGTATGGATGCCTTATAAAATTTGGAAGGCTCTGACCCAGGACGGCATGCAATTATGGTGGAACAGACTTCTTCTCTGATTGATATTTGAGGAACCCCTACTCCCCTTGGAGATAATTAGCCATGGTTTCCCCTGAATGTCCGAAACGGTTGTCTGCGTGCAATGCATGCTTTTAAACATGCTTAGAGTCGGATCCCCGCCGGCCTCCAACATGGTCATGATAAAGGAATTCAATGAGAAAGCTGAGCAAACTTGCAGGCATTCACTCGCCTTGGGAGAGGCATTCAGCAGAGGCTGAACAGCAGAAGATTCCAGCCTAGGTTCATGAACTTCTTCACTGATGGCTGTCCCTCAGAGCAGGAAATTCCCTCCATCGTGTCCTTCCAAGAAACTTAAGATACTGACTTTCAAGATAAATCACCAGGAAAGAGAGTCTACTACAAATGGTCTTGGGTACAAAGGCCTGACAGACAGAACAGGATGTTTGGTCGTGCAAGGCACCAAGGCAAAACAGACACTGCTCGTGACGGTCTTTATTTAGAATATGTCACCCATACTGGCATTTACCCTTCTTGGATGACATAAAATGCATGCAAGGAGAATACAAGTGATGTACAGTGTACCTTAAAGCAACCTAAGGCTTTGGTATACTGGCTGGATGTCAGGCCATCCTTAGCAGGAGATCCTAATGTTACAAATACTGCAGCACTAAAATGGAAGGACACCTGAAGTGATACATTCACTGGAAAATTGTAGAAGGAATTCGTCAAGTTTTAAAAGAGAATCTGCATGAAAAAATCAGGATCTAGGCACACAACATCAGGAGCCTATATTTTCCATAAGAACAAGTTACTTGTTTAAGGTGAGACAAAACATATAGGAAATGGAAAAGAAGTCAAACTATAATTTTGAAAACAGAAATAAACAAGCTGGACAGACAAATTAAATGCAGTGTGACAAAATCAGGAACATTCTGAAGCAAATTTATATAAAGATATTGAGCATAAGAGGAAACCATTTCATAGACACACAAGATATGGTACAAGCAGACATACAAATCAATAAACTGTGTGTAAATTCTAAAATTTATTCTCAGACACAACTGATTATAAGACATACCTACAAAATCTGCAAAGCAGTTTGGCCCCATGCTGGTAACATCCAGGTGACCTCAGACACTGAAATCAAATTAGATTATATTGATAAAGAATTACTCAAACTGGACCCAAACAAAGCATAGGGAAGGCAAGGAATTAATCTGTGAATGCTTTGGAATGAACATACAATACCATTACATTTGTTGTTCACAAGAGTCTTTAAATATGGGGAGATTCCTCAAGATTGCAGATATGCACTTGTTAAACCTATCTTTAAGGGAAAAGGCAGTAGAACAAACCCAGAGTCAAACAGACCAATACATTTGCTTAAATGGTGTGGAAAAATAACAGAAAAGGTTATATCGGATAAACTGCCAGCATGGGAAAGGTTGTGACTTGAAACCGTACATCACTATGCATGAGTTGAAAAATGATCCATAACCACTTGGGACATGATTTTCTATAATAAAACAGCTATAAATGAAACATTGTGCTGTGATGTAATTTATACATATGTCAGCATTTGATACATACACAAAATGATGATTAATAAATTGGTAAATGTAGGTATTGATGTACTCTTAAGATTGATAAGCTGCATGGTTTATAAACTGGACATGGAAAGGATCATACAGCAACCGGACAGTGGAAAGTCTAGGTGTGTCCCATAGGGCTCTGTTTTAGGCCAACACTTGTTTAGACATCTTTCGGATCTAACTTTTTCATCCAAGGTGTTCTACAGTGTGTATGCAGATGACTTAAAATGGGTAAACTGATTATGTATTACAGATAGGGCATGCCTGCAAAAGAACTTGCGTAAACTGATCATTTGGGCACAGGAGAAAAATATGCTGAGAAATACATCAAAGACTAAGCATGAGACTTGGGAGACAGACTGAAAGGTGAATATTTAATATGGCACACAATAATTGAAACTGCAGATTCATTTAAGGGCCTGAATATATGTACAGATCCAGCTTTGAGTTTTTCTAATTATACAAATCATTGTTTAGTGAAAGTTATAGAACTATGGGTTGTATAAACAGATTATAAAGTCTAGGAAATCAAAAGTGATAAAGTCTTTGTTAGTTACATTAAATACAAACCTTAGCTTGAAATAACAATATGGAAACCCTATAAAAAAACTAGCATGAGTAAACTGGAAAGAGTACAGTGGAAATCTACCAAGGGCATCCATGGATGTGAAAATGTAAGTTATGAAGAAAGACTAAAATATCTGAACTTGTACAGAGTCTCTTACAGACATCTAAGAGGAGATCCTATTCAGGTATAAAGGACATTTAGAGACAACTACCGCTGGGAATGTTTGGGATCATCAAATAGTACTAGAGAATCATCAGACAACCTATGTAGAAGATTCTACAGGAATGAGAAGTGTACTAAATGTTCTCTGACAGAGTAGCTGATGTATGGAACAGATTATCAAATTGCCCCATTTCTGGACAGTAATTTGCAATGAGCAATAAAGGTATAAGCACTGGACCATGTGGCAGCTGCACAAATATCATCTATGTAACCTCTTGATGAGGTGTCAACAAATCTCATGGAATGTGATTTGGAGGGCACAGGTTAAGCTAAACCTCTTTCTTTATAGACAAAGGATATACAATCAGTTAACTCTCTGGATAATGTCACTTTACAAACTGCTTTACCCAATTTGTTCTTGGAGAAAGATACAAACAATTGATCACATTTTCTGAAATCCTGTGTTCTGCGCAAATAAAACCTCAGCTGCCAATGTACATCCAGAAGATGCAGCATATAACTCACCTTTGTTTGAGAAATTAGGGAAGAACTCAGGTAAATTAATGACCTCATTTAAGCTGGATTCGGAAGCCCCCCCATAGGTAGAAAGGATAGGTTTTGCATAATGAGACCTTATCTTTATGAAAGATCAAGTATGGAGATCTTGCAGAGAGGGCTTGGAGTTCAGATACTCATCTAGCAAAGGTTATAGTGACCAGAAAAATTGTTTTCCATGACAAAAACTTCATGTCTAGTCAATCTTACCAGAAGGCCCAAAGAGAGACTGGGTAACAGCCTGCACGAGAACAGCCAAAACCCAAAGGGGAGTAAGGTCTTTAACTGGAGGCCTGAGAAAAAGGTACCTTTCAGGAAAGCCCTTTGCGTAATCTTGAAGAAGCCAGGGAAGAAAGATTCTCTCCTGAGTAAAAATTTGAAACGGCTGCTAGTTGAACTTTTTCAGTAGAGTAACTCGTCTCATTGTTAAAAATGGAGGCCAAAAATTAAAAAACTGCAGAGATTTGGGGCAAAGCAAGGATCTAAAGCTGACTGAAAGGCCCAGACTGAAACTCTTTTCCATTTACTCTTGTAAATTTTCCTAGTGGAAAGCTTCTGAGTGGATTAAAGAATCTGTCATACCGGGGAAGATAGCCTGGGCTGTCTAGTGTTCACTGGGACATAGTGACCCCACCAGTGGGATGGTCTGGTGAAGTATCATAAGAAGATGGAGGACTAGCTGAAGACCTGTATGGGGTGGCTATCCATGTGGAGTAGGCATGATAGGATCAGTGCTCAGGGTCAATGGAGGGAGAGTAGGATCTGAAGAGGGCAAGAATACCCTTCTCAGGGTAAAGAGAAAGCCCTCTTTATAGCAATCATATCTCCCATCTCCAAAATACTTGAAAAGTTTATTCAGAACAATTGTTAACTAACTCCTGCAGGAAATATCCTATTCCCCCCACAAAACATGGCTTCCATCCTTCCCATAGTACCAACACTATACTTATAACCTATATAAATAATGTCAATAAAGCTAGAAATAATGGCAAACTAGTCTTCTCCTTATTTCTACATTTGTCTAAAGCCTTCAACGCAGTTTGTCAAAGCAAACTTCTTCTTCAAATGTTCTCATTAGGTCTCTCTCAGCCTACCCTTCTATGGTTCAAAATCTACCTTTCCAATAAATAGGTATCAGTCAGTAAAATGGCACTTGACCATCTCTCTATATCTCTTGGTCACCAACACTGTACCACAAGGCTCTATCCTTGGTTCCCACATTCTCACAACACCCTCCAGAAATCGACACAAAGGCCTCCCTACTACAGTATGCAGATGACTACACACTCATTTGCATATCTGACAACATGGCACACCTCCAAAAAAAATTCCTCAGGAAGCTTTAACAGCAACTAAAACATGGCTTTGTGACACAACTCATGCTCAACCCTAAAAAATCCAAGCCACCACTTTTTTTATTCCCCTAAATTCCTCTCCCATAAAAAACATGTAAAGTCCTTTCCCTTGATAATACAGCACTGAGGTCCCCTTTCATAGCACATAATTAGGGATGATTGTGACAAAGGAGGTACTGCCAGCACAGCTAGCTGGAATTTTGTAAATAACTGTCATTTGTAAATATCAACATGATTCATATAAAATTATTGGGTTACAAATATATTAGAACTGTATGTCAGATGTCTATCAAACTGCTGTCACAGAAGTGTGTTGAAAAGGTTTTTGCAAAGTGCTTAAAATGCAACCACAGCATGCCCTACTGGAATAGACCAGAAATGCACCTGCACTATTGTAACTGTTTAGATGTATATATTTTAACAGTGGAAACTGGAATACAGAAGATTAACTTCAGAAAAATAGCTGAAATTAAATTACTTTATAGTCAGGCCTTAAAAAGATGTTATCTTTCAGTTTCAGTGCAGCAAGAGAAAATGTCTAAATCTAGGAGCTTTCTGTAGTGTCATGGAAATGTTTTATGGTTTCCATTTGCCAAAGACTTGAGGAAAAGCCCTTGTCTATGTATTTTCACAGGCAGATGCTAAATACTTCTAGCTTCCAGCAGTGTGGGGTTTCACCTGGGATAGAGTCAGATGACAAGAAATGAGGTCATTCTGCCAGCTCTCCCAGCAGTAATATTTTAGATATTAATTTAAGAACTCTCACAGAGAGACAGAGCATTCTGTATTCTGACTTGGACCTGACAAGAGGACCCATTCACCACACCCTTGCCTTGCTCTGATGAAATAAGTTACTAGGGAACAGTATAATTCTCTTGGATATGTCAGGAATATAGCAAAGCTTAGCTTAAATATTTGTCTTTATTTGAGACTGTCCTGCAATGTTGTTTTAAATATTTCCTGTGACTTTGAACTCTGATAGCACTGTAAATATATACTATTTTCTTGTTCGTTTAATATTTATTATTAAATATATTTAAACTTTTCATTCTGACCGATCTGTCTAGCGATATTTAAGTTCTGAGAGTACTTGCATATTTATTAGGTGACACTGTGGGCCACTCCTAATAGCCTTACTCTTGGTCAGTCTACCATTTGTATTAATAGTACCATTACACAGTAAGATTGGACACCCTGTGTTAAGGGCCTTAAAGTAGCTGATAAGAGTGACTGGTGGCAGGGGAAACTACTTTATAGTCTGGGCAAAAAGGGCATAGCTAGTAAACCTGTGCCAGCCTTTCTCAGGTGTGTGTATAAATCAAACCTGTGTGTGTGTGTGTGTGTGTGTGTGTGTGTGTGTGTGTGAGCTACTTGGGCAGGGACACAAAGCACTGACAAACTGCTTGTATGTCTATCTTATTTCATGATAGTAGAGTTTCATTATATATCTGCCAGGCATCCTTTTAACTGCTTGCAAATCTTATTTGTGTTCTGACTGCATCTGTAAACAAACTGCTATTAGAAGGCTCAGAGGCTGTACATTTTAATTGCTTTTATAGAAGACTGAGGGTAGTTCATGTTACTGTTCATATTGTATAACTTAGCTGTAAAATTATTGCCTTAGAACAGCCATACATTGCTTTGTGCAATATACCCTTGTCTGTATTCACTGCTGGATTGTGGATAATGTATGCAATATAATCAATTTTACTTTCTATCTGTATACCTTGCATGCTTTGCACTTCACATTCCTGTAACCTTTGCACTAATTCTGCCTTATTTAATTTTATGTTTCAGTTGCATGGGTTTCTTTCCTGCGTGACCCCCACCCCCCCTCTTGGGATTAACTACAATACACATTTTCCACTTCATCCACTGAAGCGGACTATCGTAACTAAATAAAACTCCAGGAAGCAAGAACCTGACACCCTACAGATTTTCTGTTATAATAGGCGAATTACAACTTAGTTTTTGTTAGGTTTTAAGGCTTAAAAGGTGTATGCACAACATCAGTGAAGGGTTCCAGCCAACTGACACTAGATTGGGCCAATACCTTGAATCAGCTTACTTACACACACACACACACACACACACACACACACACACACACACACACACACACACACACACACACACAAGCCTTTACTGTTTACATTAGTAAATTTTGCTTTTACTTTCAGCATAGTCTCTAGACTAATCAAACAACTCTCTCTAAAACTGCCAAACAACCCAGTTTATGTTCCTGCAGTGAAAATTAAAGTATTCCAGAGCTACTTCAGTTAAGCTTTTGTTAGATACTGATACTTTAAGCTCAGTACTCACCTTTAAACTGATAATTTTCTCAGGTCTTCTCCCTGTGGGGCTACGCTCACTCCGTTCCCCACCCTCCCCCCATAACATCAACCTTATACCTAGCCTGACCACTCCCATACTTCTCTTTCACCTATCCCATAAACCCCCTATCATACCATACCTCCTCATTATTGTGCTCTACCTCCCCACTCATTTCTAAATAAGCCCATATAGTACTCCATCCTCTAAACTACTTCTATCCTGCTCATATTCTGTTATCACACTGCACTCAACCACCATCATGTCCATCACAACTATTACTTTGATCTTGCTTCTCTCACTTACACTCTCCTAACAATAATCACAACTTTCCAGACACCCAACATACCTCCTGCACCTACCTGTACAACCAGCACACACAACCCACATTTATCAAGTTACTCGGCCATCCACCCTAGCTTATTCAGACCTAATACTTCTGTACTATGCAAAGTGAAAATTCTACCTCTCCAAAGACACTCCCTTTATCATACCACCAGCAGCAACTACACCATTTTAGGAAAAAACTGAGAAGTATAACCTACACAATTTGTCCCAGTGTGGTGATGTACAACCCAACTCAGGCCCAGCCCCCCTCAGCTCCAGCAAACCTAGCAAATCTCCTATGCTATCAACCATAAATCTCTAAAGCCTTAGAAACAAGATAGCTGAACTCCATGTGTGGATTTCTAAGTACAACCCAGATATTATAGCAGCTACTGAAACCTGGTTGAAATCATTGCTTTTATATAAAAGACACTGAATTCCTCCCCCCAAGCTACTCATGCCTGAGAGTCGATTGACCCAACAAGAGAGGAGGAGGAGTAGCAATACTCTTCCCTAGCAACTACACATTAATTCTCTACTCAAAACCAACACCCAACTTCTCCCCAGCCGAAGTACTAATCTCTATATTAAAACGTAACAACCATAAAAATATTTGCATAATTGCTCTTTATATTCCTCCAGGAAACAACATACCAATATTAGAAAACAAACTTGCCTGGGCTTCCCGAAATATAGATAATGAAACCATCATTCTAGGTGATGTAAATATCGATTGGCTAGATATAGGCCACAACAACCCCTCAAAAAACATATATATTTACAACTTCTCCAAACTAATTGAAGACATCACCAGACCTCACAAAAATACAACTGGGGCACGCCACAATAGACTGGATATTAGTGTCCCACCCTTTCAATGTCATCAGTGCAGCCATACTACCTAATATCATTAGTGACCACCACCCAGCATATATCATATGCAAAACTATTCCAACCACAGGCCAACAATACAAATCTACCAGAAATTTTACTGAGTTCCAATCATCCATATTTAATGAAACCTTAGCTAAAGTAAACTGGAAACTCCTCAAATCCCTACCACTTAATGAGGCTGTTGAATTCTTTAACTCAACATTTCTAGACATCCTAAATAGGCAAGCACCCACCTGCCAAAAACGAATAAAACATAACCATGCATGCTGGCTCTCAAAATCCACCAAAGAAGTAATGTCCATAAGGGATAAAATCTGAAAATCATGGCAGAAAAACAAAGACTCCCCAACTCTACTACATTACAAGCAACTCCGTAACCAGGCAAAATGTCTAATAACCACTGATAAAAAAGACCATTACTTCCACCAACATAAAAATAATCCCCAAAATTTCTGGTCCTCCATCAGCCAACTATTATACCCGGGCTCTCAAAGCAATCCATCCCCTGACCCACAAAAAACCCACATTGAACTTGCTACCCTCTTCAGTTCCTACTTCATTGACACCATAGCTAACCTAACTGCCACCTTTCCTACAGTTAACAGCACCACCACCAAGACAGCTGATGACCAAATCATCTCAGAAAACAAGTCTACCCTTAACCCTAACCTAAAATTCTCCCCCATACCCACCAGCACAATAAAAAAACTTTTACTAAAGCTAAAACCCTGTACTCTGGCCCCTGACAAACTACCCCCACACTTCCTGCAGCTAGCAGCAAACTCTATAGTTTATCCCATCAGCATACTCATTAACAGATCAATTAAAGAATCCCTTGCCCCAGACATCTGGAAAAAAGCATTTATTCTCCCCTTACACAAAGGTGGCACCAACACAGACACCACAAACTTTCGACCCATAGCAATTCTTTCACCCCTCTCTAAAATACTGGAAAAACGCATCCATGCCCAACTCCTCAACCACCTGCATGAAAATCAAATTTTATCACCCACTCAGCATGGTTTCAGACCAGGACACAGCACCACTACCGCCCTCCTATCCTTCCTTGATACAATTAACCGGGCACGGGATTCTGGTAAAATAATTGCTTCACTTTTCCTTGACCTCTCCAAAGCTTTTGATACCATTTCCCACACTATCCTCCTCTCTAAACTATCCACCCACCAAATTTCTCCCCCTACCCTACAATGGTTCAACAGCTATCTCTCCAATAGGCAGCAATCCACCAAATGGCAACAATCTTACTCTCCCTTCCTCAATACTTCCATAGGGGTAACCCAAGGCTCCATACTTGGTCCTCTCTTATTTAGCATCTTTATTAACAACTTTCACACCACTCTCCCACAATGCTCAGTAATCCAGTATGCTGATGACTCTACAATAATATGCACTGCAAATTCCAGCTCTGAACTCCAGCAAATTACCCAGAATGCTCTCACATCTACTGAATCTTGGATGCTTAACAATCATCTTGCCCTTAATCCAAAAAAAAACTAAACTAGTAATTTTTACTCCTAGGAAAACCACTCCATTTGATAAAAAAAAACTCTTCACTATACAAGCCCAAGACAATACCACTACAGAAGTTGTCCCACACACTAAATTACTAGGCATTATTATAGATGAAAACCTTAACTTTGACCTACACATAAACAATAACATAAAAAACACACCAAAAGCTTGGTATGCTCTACAGGCACCAACACTTTCTTAGCCTCTCTACTAGCCAAACCCTTGCAACTACCTTTTTATTACCCTCTCTCCTTTATGGTGCCCCTCTCCTCACTAATATCCAAAATTCTACAAAATTCAAACTTGCTGTGTGTTACAACAGAAAAGCAACATTTGCCACCAAGGTCAAATTCTCATCCTACCACTGTAAGTCACTGAAACAATTAGGGTGGCTGGAACTCCCCCATCATCTCTCATTCACCCAGCTAACTACTGTGCACAAAATAATCCACAGACTGCCCTGCTCTCTCAACTCTACTTGCCAAATACCATCCCAGCAGGCATCTAAGACCTGAAAATCATCTACTTATAAAAGTAGATAAGCCCACCTTACCTGCTGGTCAACTCCTCTACTCCTTCACCATCGCCAGACTATGGAACTCACTTCCACCTTCTATAAGAAAGACAGGCAGCACCACCACCTTCAAACAAATACTGAAAAATCATCTCAACTCTTCATGGCTATGTTCCTGCTCTATAACCTAACCTCTTCACTCTCCTTATATGATTACTAAACTCCTATGCCTTTTGCTACTAGTGACTGATGATACTTTCTCCATATTTATTTTTATCTTCACTTGTTGATACTGGTACAATAATGCTGATTAATATATCTCTGTTTATACCACTCTGATTGAATTCATTGAATTCTGCTTTAATGTATATATTACTGTAATCAAACTTGATTCCTGCTTTTATGTATATATTCTGTATATGTTACTATATTTACTATCTGTAACACTGTTTCTACTTCTGTACTAATTAATGTTTATATATTTTCTGTATCTCATTGGAGCTTTTCTCCCCAGGCCTCCACTGAAAATGGGCTCTTTTAGGCCCAGTGGACTTTCCTGGAAAACAAATGCAATAAAATAAATAAATAAAAGCAGCAGCGTGAAGTTGGCTTTGGAGAAATTTTTTATGGTGGTTTCCCTAATGGGGGGTGGGGGCGGCATGTGGATGTCTAGGGTGATTAGCTTGTGGTCAGATCTGACCAACAAAGAATTGACCTCTGGTGTGGAACACCGGTCGCCCATGTTGGTAATGACCAGGTCTAGGATATTGCTGCCCCTGGTGGGGGTGTGGATAAGTTGATCCAAGGCATTGTAATTTATGAATTCCAGAAAACGTTGAGCAAAAGAGTTGGTACATGAGTAGTTTTCACAGTTAATGGTGGGGTAGTTGAAATCGCCCATTATTAGGTTGTTGGTTTGTACCCTAATATTTTCCAGTGTATCAAGAAATGAGGAGTGGGAATCCTGGGGCATCGTGGGGGATCTGTAGCAAGTTACAATTTGGATTGCAGTCTTGCCTAGAGTTAGTTGCACTTGGATAATCTCAGATGCATTATGCTGAGCAACTAGCCTGAAGGTGTGGATATCCTTAATGAATATGGACACGTCTCTGCCTTTAGTGTTTCAGTCCAGGTTACTTGGCTGAAAGGTGTGGTATGAATTATAGCCTGGTAATGCAGGGGTGCTCTCTGGAGCCTTGAACCAGGTCTCTTTCACTGCACAGATGTTGATGTTCTCCATTTTAAGGAGTGCCTCGAGTGAATGCATTTTGAGGTTTAGAATTCTAGCACTGAGTAACATTACCCTCAGATTTTGCTTGCTTGTACCTGTTACGGTGGTGAATTTGTCATTTGAACCTTGCCTAAAAAAGGCACTATAGGGATGGCAAGAGCATTAGCCAGTATCTGGAATCCCAAGGGCGACAGGTGCAGGCCATCTCTGGCAAAGCATCATGGTATGTCGATCATGTCATCCCAGGCAGACAGATACTGGATCCCCTTAGAATGACACCAGAAGCTTAGCCAATTGTTGAAGTCAATCATTTTGTCCTTGTACTGTCTGGACACAACAAGGGTACCAAACTACCACAAGAGATTATATTCTATCTTAATAGATGGGAAACAGGCAGCTGCTAAGAGAGACATGGTCTCTGCTCTAACCACTGTGAAGCCTGCAATGGTTAAAGAGAGGCACTACTTGCTCGGGCAGTCTACTCCAGTCAGAGCTTTTGGAGGGACCCCATTCCAAATATCTTTGGCTAGGGTTCACCTTGACTGGGAGGTTGGAAAAGGAAGCAAGCAAGTAGGTGTGTTTGAGCATATCCCTCCAGATGTCCTGATATGGAATTACTCTATAATGCAGTACCGTGTGTGCATGCAGTTACACGCAGTTAGGCTGGCAGACAAGCATGCGAGTCTGGTACCCTGGGGGGACCCAGACAGACCACACACTTGAAGCCAGGACTGGAAGTGGCTACTTCAGGGAGGGAGCCACCCTGTGGCGTGAGACTGAAGGTGAGCCACAGCTGCTTGTGGGTACAGATGTTCCCTTGGACAGAGTGACTACAAGGGCAGAGGTGAGTAGTAGTACTGACAGCAAGGCACTGCTGTCAGAGAATACCAGACGTCCTGTTGAAAGGGAGCTGTGAAGGGTTATAAAGAGAAATTTAAGACGGGCTCAGCTCTCAGACCCTACATTACAGGGCTTAAGGGAGGTAGTCAGAGAAGCACCTTTTTCTCAAGGAAAGGGGTAATCTGTATACTGGGGCAAAGGGTTACTGTATAGAGAGTGGACCCCTGAAGGAGGGCTAGAAGGTGAGAGAATACAGCAGTTGGCAGTACCCAGAGCCTACCATCTGGCACTTCTAGCCATAGCCATGAAATTTCCTTTGTAGGTCATAAGGGCATAAAGTGTACCAAAAGATGCATTATGCAGAACTTTTATTGGCCTGGGATTTCCAGGGATGTAACAGGGTACTGCAGGACCTGTGAGTAGTGCCAAAAAGTAGAAAAGGCAGGAGACAAGGTCAAATGTCCTTTAATGCCTTTGCCTGTGATTGAGGAGACATTTCAGAGGGTAGCTATGGAAACTGTGGGGCCTCTGAGTACCCTAATTTCCACAGGGAAAAAGTATATCCTAGTGGTAGTAGATTATGCTACCAGATACCCTGAAGAGGTGGCCCTACCCTCCACTCAGGCAGAAAAGGTAGCAAATGCTTTGTTAAGAGATTTTCAGCAGGGTAGGTTTCCCAAAAGAAATAGTGAATGCCAGAGGTGCCAATTTCATGTCAGACCTGCTGGCTTGTCTGTGGAAGCACTGTGGGGTGAAGCACCTAAAGACCACCCAACCATTCCCAGACTAATGGTCTGGTGGACAGGATAAACTCGACACTAAAACCTATGCTATAGGCATTTGCAGACCAGTTTAAGAGGGAGTGGGACAAATATTTGCCCCATCTGTTGTTTGTTTACAGGGAGGGAATCCACACGTTTTCACCCTTTGAGTTGCTGTATGTGCAAAGGGTGAGGGGAGCTCTAGACTTGATTCATGATGAGTGGAAGGGTGAGTGTGACTCCCACAAGGAGTCTGTTGTGGCATATGTCCTAAACCTCAGAACAAGTCTCAGGGAACTCATGGGCTTGGCCCAGGAGAACCTGGCAGAAGTCCAACAGCAGTAAAAGGTCTGGTATGACAGGAATGTTCGAGCTAAAGAGTATGCTGTGGGGCAGCAGGCTATGGTTCTCATTTCTGTCAAACACAACAAGCTGCAGGTAGCTTGGGAGAGACCCTTCAAGGTGGTAAGGAAGATCAGTGATGTTAACTACATGGTAGAACTGCTGGGCAGGAGCGGCCTTAGGTCAACTGGTGCCCTAGGCAAAAGGGCTCCATGGCGCTCCCCCACACACCACCTGGTGCACCCATCCTGGTCTACCTACACCAAATAAATACTGGAAAAGCACCCCTGCTACAACAGCACCCTAGGCGGCTACCTAGTTGGCCTATGCCTAAGCCCGGCTATGGGCAGGGGTACAAATTGTACCATGCTAATATGAAGAAACCTTACCATGGTAGGAAGGTCCTGTTGCTAAGTATTTGCAGTAGGAGTCTGAGGGAGATCTATGGCTACAGGAAGCCAGACAGCAAAATCACAAATTACTATGGTGGAGCCTAGGGTCGCAGGCATATGACAGGACAAGTACAACATTGTAATGGGGTCAGCAATGCAAAGGCAGCTGGAATCTCAAGACAGGGAATGGGGTAATGTACTCTCAGAAAGGCTCATCCCTCTCAAGTAATATTTCTCAAGGGGTCACTTGAAAAACTAGCTGGAGTCTTTGATGGGGGAAGAAATGTGACAAAGGAGGTACTGCCAGCACAGCGTGCTGAAATTTTGTAAATAATTATATGTCATTTGTGAATATCAACATGATTCATATAAGATAATTGTGTTACAAATGTATTAGAACTATGTCATGTGTATATCAAACTGCTGGTACAGAAGTGTGTGTTGAAAGGGTTTTTGCCAAGTGTTTAAAATGTAACCACAGCATACTCTACTGGAATAGAACAGAGATGTACCTGCACTATTGTAACTGTTTAGATGTATAAATTTTAACAGTGGAAACTGGAATACAGAAGTTTAACTTCAGAAAAATAGTTGAAATTAAATACTTTATGGCCAGGCCATAAAAAGATGTTATCTTTCATTTTCAGTGCCGCAAGAGAGACCATGTCTAAAACTAGGGAGCTTTCTGTACTGTCTTGGAAGTGTTTTATGACTTGGGTCTATATTATATTATTGAAAGGAACGAATCTCGAATGGTTTAAATATTGAAACTGCCGTTCATCCATTTGCTTTTTGTGAGATTGCGATAGAGTGAAGATTGGGAATTTTGCCCTTTCCTCACTGTAGTGTGATCTCGAAGTTGTTTTATATAATTAGCAGGAGGGTGTGCGGGTGCAGCCCCCCATAAAAGCGATTTTGATGAATGGCAATTTTGATATTTAAGCCATTCGACATTCGTTCCTTTCGATAATATAATATAGACCCTATGACTTCCACCATTTGCCAAAGATCTTAGGGAAAGCCCTTGTCTATGTATTTTCACAGTTAGATGCTAAATACTTCTAGCTTCCAGCAGTGGGGGGTTCCACCTGGGATAGAGTCAGATGACAAGAAATGTGGTTATTCTGCAAACTATCTCAGCAGTAATATTAAAGATATTAATTTAAGAACTCTCAGAGAGAGACAGAGCATTCTATATTCTACCTTGGACCTGATAAGAAGACCCATTCACCACACACTTGCCTTGCTCTGATGAAGTAAGTTACTAGGGAACACTATAATTCTCTTAGATATAGTCAGGAATAGAGCAAAACTTAGCTTAGATATTTTTCTTTATCTATCTGAGTCTGTCCTGTAATGTGGTTTTAAATATTTCCTGTAATTTTGAACTCTGATGTCACTGTAAATGTATGTTTAGCATTTTCTTGTTCTTTTAATATTTATTATTAAATATATTTAAACCTTTCATTGTGGCAGATCTGTCTGCAGATATTTAAGTTCTGAGAGTACTTGCATATTTATATGACGACACAGTGGGCCCGTACTAATAGCCTTACTTTTGGTCAAACTACCATTTGTATTAATAGTACCGTTATACAGTAAGATTGGACACCCTTTGTTAAGGGCCTTAAAGCAGCTGATAAGGAAGTGACGGGTGGCAGGGGAAACTGCTTTATAGTCTGTGCAAAATGAGGCATAGCTAGTAAACCTGTGTCAGCCTTTCCCAGGTGTGTGTGTGTGTGTGTGTGTGTGGTGTGTAAATCAAATGTCGGAGTGTGTGTGTGTGTCAGCTACTTGGACAGGGACACAAAGCACTGGATGGACAGGGAGGGTGCTGGAGGTCTTCCAGACTGACTGTGGTCTCAGTGTGCTCTTAAGGAAAACTGCACTTGATTCACAGTGCTGCATCTGGAAATACTGTGTGTGCAACTTGCCATCCACCCAATGTACGTCCCCCATTGGTGCTAGTGGTGAGGAATGAGGCTCCTTGATTACTGGTCCAGTGGTGAGGCATCACAATGATAGTGCATGATAATCTTAAATTTGACTTTCATATACAAAATTGTTTAAGAAAAACTTATCAAAAACTAAGGCTGCTTTATACAGCCAAAAACTTTCTCATTGATACAACTAAAGCTATACTCGTCACTACGTATCTGCTTCCCACACTTCTTTACGGTGCTCCCATCCTTACTAACTTTCAGGCATCACAAAGAGCAAAACTTGAACAACACTACAATGAAGTTGCTAAATTTGCAGCAAATATCCCTTTCAGAACCACCAACATATAACTCTAAAAAACTTAAATTAGAATAACCCTATCAACTAAAATACAGTTTCTTACCACATATAAAATTATTCAAAATCCACCTGCTCCTCTAGCACTAAAAATATTTTACACAACTATGTTCCTAGTTGGTCATTATGATCCAATAACTAAAAACTCCTGTCTGTCCAAAAACCTATCAAATCTGCTGGGCATTATCTATACTCATACCATGTTGCTAAGCCCTAGAACTCCTTATCTCTATCCATCAGGTCAAAACCTTCCCTCCCATCTTTCAAAACCATTCTGTAAGACTTCCTAGAGAAAAGCTGGTTCTCTTCTGGCTCAACAGAAGGATAAAATATATCCCTAAATCTGAATAAATACCTATTCATACCTTACATATCCTTATTCTCCCTTCTTCACTCACTTCTTTACTTCTATCAATTTTTCTCCCTTGGCTTTCTCTCAAAAGGAGGCAGGGTGAGTTTTTCCAAGATGTAATTGAGGTCCCATGCAGGTACTGCTGATCTCCTTGGAGGCCTTAAATTTTTGGCTCCTCTGAGGTACTGCCTTTATAAAGGATGAGAAAAAAATAGGTGGCTCTGTATTGTAATGAGTTGAAATGGCAGAGGCATGAATTTTAATTGATGAAAAGGATAGGCCTTTGTCCAGCATCTCAGTTAAGTATTGCAAAATCTGAGGAATATTTGGTACAGTCATGTCAATCTCTTGTGCCTGGTTCCAAGCACAGAATCTCTTCCATTTTCCAGCATAAGATTTTCTGGTACTAGGCCTCCTGGCCTCCAAAATGACACCCATCACCGCTTTAGTGAGAGGTGTGTTTTGAATGACTACATTATCTGCCATGCTGCCAGATTTAAGGTCTTGCGTTGGCTGTGCAGGATCTGACTGTTTTGTTGGGACAGTAAGTGAGGTATTTGAGGTAATGTCCAGGCTGGGCATTGAGACAAGTTCCTTAGGATTGGGTACCAGTGCTGGTGGGGCCAGTCTGGGGCAATCAGTATCACTTTTGGCTTCTCTTGTCTGACCTTTAGGAGTACCTTGGGGAGGACAGGCAGTGGAGGAAAGGCATATACTGTTAAGTTTTTCCAGCTGAAAGATAGAGCATCCACTTTCCATGCTTGCCTGTGATAAGTCCTTGTGCAGAATCTCTGTAGTTGGCAGTTGTGAGTGGAGGCAAATAGATCTATGTCTGGGCATCCCCAGTTCCTTGTTATCATGCTGAAGACTTGCGGATCCAATTTCCACTCGTGGGCATCCATGAGGTTTCTGCTTAGTTCATCTGCCAGAGTATTTATCTTTCCTGGCAGCAATTGTGCCTGCAGATGTACTCAGTAAGTCAATGCTGTGTCCCACAAAGTCATGGCTAGTCTGCAAAGGGGGTAGGAATGAGTGCCTCCCTGCTTGTTTATATACCACATGACCGTAGTATTGTCTGTCTTTATTAGTAGTTGTCCCAGATGAAGTAGATCCTTGAAGGCTGTCAGGGCATTCTGAACAGCTAGCATCTCTTTTTGATTGATATGTAGATGCATTTCGTTTGCGGACCATGTGCCCTGAATACATCTTCCTGCCATGTGGGCCCACCAGGCATAATCTGATGCATCCGTTGTTAATGTCTGCCTGGCTGGGGGTAAAGTGAATGGCTGCCCCTTGTTGTGGTGACAGGCCTTCGCTCACCATTGAAACTCCTGTTGCAGGCAGGGAATGAGGGTAATTATTGTTTCCAGGCTGTGGCAATGTTGAGTCCAAACACTTTTTAGATACCATTGAAGTTTCCTCATATGCAGTCTTGCATATGGAATTAGCAGAATGCATGATGCCATGAAGCCCAAAGCCTGCAGAATTTTTCTTGCAGATAACTGGGCCTTTGTTGCCAACAGTTTGAAATAAGTAGTCAGTTGCCTTTGTTTGGCATGAGATAAGCCATCTGGGCAGTTGTATTTAAGCTTGCACCCAGGAATATAATCTCTTGAGAGGGTACTAGTTTTGATTTCTTTTCGTTTACTGTGTACCCTAGGCATGTTAGTAATCTTTTCACAAACGCCCGATGCCGTAGTAGAATGTCCTTGTTCTCTGCTTGAATAAGGCAATCGTCTAAGTAAGGAAATATCTGTATTCCTCTGTCTGCAGAATGCAATTACTGGAGCCAGGCATTTTGTGAAGACCCTGGGCGTAGTAGATAAGCTAAACGGCAGTGCAGAGAATTGGTAGGGTATTGAGCCAGCTATGAATCTGAGGTATCTTCTGCATGACTGTCTGATTGGAACATGCAGGTATGCCTCTTTTAGGTCTAAAGTCACAAGCCAAGCCTTCTTGCCCAGCATGGGCAGAAGCTGCTGTAGAGTCAACATTTTGAATTCTGGTATATCCAGATATGTGCTTAGAATAGATATGTCCAATATTGGTCTCCAGGCTTTGTCCTTTCTGGGCACCAAGAACAGTCTTGAATAAAATCCTTGTCCCTGCTCTTGCTCTGGTACTTGCTGAATATTCCTCATGTCCATGAGGGATGAGACTTGCTTTTGTGCCTCTGCCCACTGATTTTTTGGCAGGTCTGGCAAACCATTTGCCCTTGGCAGGGTATGAAAGTGCAACTTGTAGCCTTGTGACACTATGTCTAAGACCCATTTGTCCTGGGCTATTATGTGCCAATTTTGAGAAAAAAGTGCTAGTTTTCCCCCTAAAGGTGCTGCCAGAAGATAAGTGCTTGGCACAGGCAGGGGGAAGTCATTGGGACTGTTTCCTGTATGGCTGTGATTTGTCTTCTCCGCTTTTGGAGGTAGAAGCACCCCATTGTTTAGACCTGTATGAGCCTTGGGGCTGGGATCTGCCTCTAGGGCATCTGTATCTGCCCCTTTGTGGCCTGTCTGACACTGGAAAGGACCAATTCTTTGAAGGCCAATGTCTGCTAAATCTTGGAGGCTGTACCTGTAAGAAATCCTTGACTGTTTGCATCGATTTACCTTTGTCCTCCATTTTCTTCAACACCTCTTCTGCTTTAACACCAAACAAGGTATCATGTTGCAATGGAGCATCTAATAATTTTGCTTTAACATGATCATGTAGATTCTGTTCCTTTAACCAATCATGCCTCCTAATGACAGAACACGTAACAGCGGCCCTGCAGGAGGCCTCCAGAGAATCAAAACCACATTGCAAAGTATGCTTTCCAACTTGTTCAGCTGCATGCAATAAATCCTGCATTTCTTCGTTTTCTGCACATTCAGAATTTATCAACATTTTCTGTTTAATCAGTGACATAATATATTGCTGATATTTAAGCATATGAAACTCACAATTTAAAGCCCTTATCAGCAGCAGGGTTTTTGAAAATAAATTTATGGGAATCAGGAACCCTGTAGTATCTGTCCGGCTTAACAGAGGCTGGAGGTAAGGAGTCAGACTGGACTCTGAAAATACATCATCTACAATGTCTAACACAGGTGGAAGAGTATTTTATTAGATTCTGAATAATCTTGGCTCTCCCAGTGGAAATGCTCCCTCATGGTATGCAGAGTTTCCCCAAAAGAATAATCCTCAGGAGGAGAGGTGCATCAGAGTCCTCACAGGGAGGAAGAGAGTATTCCTGATTGGAAGAGGAATCAGATGAAATGGAAACCTGATCTGAAGATTCATATTCTGTCTCTTGCCTAGACCTCTTATCAGGAGGGGGATGGGAACCCCTGATCAAAGTAATTAGGTCTTCAGCCATTTTGAGCATCTGTTTTTTGGGCATGGAGGCCTGTCCATGGGGCTGTTGTACTTGTTTCTTTGTCTTTAAAGGTGCTTTAGTCTTTGCCTTTGAAGCTGAAGTCATCTTAACATATAATTGTGTAGGCCTGAAAACACCCTCAGCCTGCCTGATGCCTGCTCAGTGGCTCCGGACCCATCTGAGGGAATAGTTTCCGAGGTTCCAATACCTTGAGTTTCCAGTGGCCTAGTTGGCTCCACATGGGAGTCGGTAGCGGCCTGCGGCTCTAAAGTAGCAGGCGTCAGGGGCTGCGAAAGCACCTCACTGAGAACCGGCGACTGGCTTATAAGAAGCCTCGTTGTCAGTTTTGGACCTCGGATGCTTGTCCTTTTCTTTTTCTTTGCGTTTCTTGTGAATTCCGGTAGTCGGATGGCTATCCAACGACATTGTGTAATTAAATCTTCTGCCAAAATAGTGAAATGCAAAATCATCCCGACGCTTAATAGTGCGTTGGTTAAATCTAGCACAAAACTGACAATTAGCAACGTCGTGGTCAGGGCCTAGGCAAGGAATACAGTAGGAATGGAAGTCCTTATGAGGTATTTGCTTCCCACAAGAAATACAATTATTAACTTTTTCTGACATCGGTCTGGAGCAAGAAAAAAGTTTCCCCAATGGGGTACTTAGCTTTTAATGAAGACTTCGGATCTGAAATTCGAACACGAAAATCTCAGGAGTCGGCCAACCAGCACTTGCGAACTGCTTTTGCTTCGGGCATTACGCGGCAAGAAAGACTGAAGAAAATGGCGTTGGCTGCATCTTTTATACCCCTGGCGCACGTCAGGGAGGAGGCGATAGCAACAGACGCCGGACCTAGACTTTGGAATTCAGGCCGACTGTGGGTAGCCTGCCAGCAGAATAACCCAATTGTAATGACTGCAACAGTGAAACACGATGAACATCATGTAACTGTTCAGACTTCCTGAAATTTTCCATTCTGTGTAGGTGACAACATAATTGCCTGTGCACATCTAGTAAGTGTAGTGTGTACTCACCTTTCTTAGAAAAAATTAATAGATTGGTTTATATTAACCTCTGATACCACTTTAGGAAGAAGTGGAGGATTAGTTCGTATGGTGACTCTGTCTTTGTGAAATATCTAATAGGGTGATTTCGAAGACCATGCCTGTATCTCCAAAATTCTTCTGGCTACTAGAAAAACTGTTTTCCAAAAAAGATATCGGAGATCACATTTAGCTGCAAGTTCAAAGGCGGACTGAGTAAGTTGCTGCAATACCACGTTGAGGTCCCTGGGGGAGTAGGATATCTGAAGGGGGGCCTGAGTAGGACAGTATGTCACAAAAATGTCTTGCATAGTCTATGGGAGGCAATGGAAACAACATCAAATCCTATGGGAAATTCAATATTGCTGCTAGCTGAACTTTAATCGTGAAGGAGCTAGCTCTTTCTTTAAACATTAAGACTAAAAATTCCAGGATACTACACAAACGGGCTGAAGAAGGATCAGCATTATTTTGTTGGGCCCGGTACGCAAATCTTTTCCATTTACCGAAGTAAAATTTACGTGTGTAGATGGTTTATGTACAGATAAGAGTATTTTACAGACTGGAGAGGAGAGCATAAGTTGTCTGGCTATTAATTAACTGGAAAAGCCAGGCAGTCAACCTGAGGTTCAATATGTCTAGATGAATCATGCCTCTCGGGTGATACAGGAGGTCTGGAGTCAGATCCAGGATCCATGGTGGGTGGAGTAAGTGAGGACAAAGAAAGGGGAACCAAATCTGCCAAGGCCAAAATGGTGCAATGAGGACAACTTTGCTCTTCAACAAGGCAGCTTTCTGTAGGAATTTGGAAATTAGTGGGATTGGTAGATAGCATAAAGCAGACAGGGGAGCCAATAGTGAAGTAGGGCATCCCTTGATGACTTCCCCTTGTGGGGGGGGGGGATTAGGGCAAATTAGCTGCTGCATTTGTTGTTTAGGGTAGAAGCAAAAAAAATCTCAGCAAGGCTGGCCCCACTGGTGAAAAATCATCTCCGCCACTCTTGTTGAGAGACCACTTGTGAGGTAGAAGAATGCACCTGCTCAGCTTGTCCGCTATCACACTGAACTTCCCCGGAATGTGCTTTGCTATGAGAAAGCGATAGGATGAGATCACCCACTGCCACACACACACAGCTTCTCGACGTACAGGATACAATTTTGTTCCTCCTTGTTTACTGATGTACCAAACTACTGACATATTGTCCATCTGAACTGCAACTGTCCCTCAGGGGAGAGCTTCTTGAAATGCCTGCAATGCCAAAAACACTGCTGTCATCTCCAGGACACTGATATACAGAATTGGCTTCTATGGGAGAATAAGTGCTGTGGACTGTCATCCCCAGGTAATGCCCCCCCAAACCTAACTGGAAAGTGTTTGTGGTCAATTTGGCTTTGGGATGAGGGGGAATGAACGGTCAAGCCTACTAGAACTTGATCTGATTGAATCCACCACCTGAGATATCTCTCTTGCAAATCTGAGTATTATGTATTAGGGTTGGCATGGGGTAATAAAGTACTGACCACTGCGCTGCTAGTCTCGATTGTAAAATACTCATGTAGAACCTGGCTAACGGCACTAATGTTATTGTCTCTGCCATTGATCCTAGAGCCCAAAGAACCAAACTGGCAAAAACTTTGGTACTGCAGATTATCTTCCTGACCTGTGTCCTTAAGGTGTGAACTCTTAGAAGAGGCAGTGACACTATCACTGACTCTGTGTTGAAGAATACCCCTATAAACTTTAACTTTTGAGTAGGTTTCAAATGAGACTTTTAGTACTTTATGGTTATTCCCAGATGACAACAAATCTGGAGAACACAATCTCTTGCTTTTATTATTTGATGCCTGGTCAGGGTGGAATGATCCAGTCATCTAAGTATGGAAACACCCGTAATCCTTGCAGTCTCAAGTGGGCTGCCACTACTGCCATGCATTTGGTTAACACCCTGGGGGCTGTGGTGGAACCAAAGGGCAGAACTCTGAATTGGTAATGACTGGTTCCCAGCCAGAAGCAGAAGTACCTTCTGGACTGCCTGTTCATCTTTATGGGATAGTAAGCATCCTGAAGGTCTATCGAGCACATCCAATCACCCTTTCCCAGAAACAGGAGTATGGACTGAACTGTGACCATCCGAAACCTGGTGCGTTAAACTGATTTGTTCAAAACGCTGAGATCCAAGACTGGTCTCCAGTCCCCTGTTTTCTTTGGCACTAAAAAGAATCTTGAGTAAGTTCCAGAGTCACACAAAACAGAAAAGATGAAGGAGCAGATGAGCCAACTCAATAAAATACAAATCCAAACCACAACAAAGACTCAGCTGAACCAGAAAGTCAAAAGTTACTTTAATAACAAATAAAATAACATACAAAAAATAATAAAATATATAGTATGAAGAGATGAGCAGTTTCACATCAGATCTCAGTGCTTTCTCAGATCTAAAATACTAATGAAAGCACACCATTTAAACAGCCAACAAATTAGCGCCTCAGATTTCGTGACTTCAGGGCTGATTTGAAAGTTCAGTCTCTTCCCTTTAGCAGCCTGGAGTAACAGTATCCATTTATTTTCAAGTCCTTCAGTGCTTGTTCTTACATCACCTCCCCTTATATTAGGAACATATACTTCTAATACAAAAAACTGAAAAGTATGCATAAAACCTTGCTCTGATACATGTTTACCAAGTGCATTCTTCATGTCACATCTACTCATACAGTATAAATGTTCCCTAATCCTATCTCTGAAAGGTCGCTTATTCTTACCAACATAATAACTTTGACATATATCACAGCATGAAGTCAGGTGACTGACTCCTCAGGGAAGTCCAAGTGCTTCCTCTTGCACATTCTTCTCTTAGGGACCTCCTCAGTGAGATGCTCTGGGGAGAGGTGTGTACACCCTGCTGGGAAGCCTGGGGTTTCTGTACCAGCTGTCCCTGTGGATAGGACAGATGAGACTAAGTAGAGAGGTGACATGCCTGCAAACTGAGTTTGTCAAGGAAGCTAACAAGGCTCTCTCCATGACCTCAAAGTCAGACCTCCCCCAAGAGAGGAAGATGACCCCGGATCCATAATGACAAGACTTTGGACTGTAATCCCCTCCCACTTCGAGCAGAACTCCACCGAGGCTGAAGTCGGCACTGAACCCACAGCCCCAAGAGTCCTCCTGATCCAAACAAACTGAATAACTCAAAGTGAGCTTTGGATCCAAGGACAAAACAATTCTCAGATCCAATGGTGACAGCCCTGGAAGGCTCGGTTCCAAAAACTCCAAGACCAACATGGCTGTTGGAGGAGGACCTTGCACAGGAGATTTAGTGGAAGTTCAGATCTCCTGACCCAAAGAGGTAGCAGTCGAGAGGGCACTGGACACGCTCTGTGATGACAAAATCTTTCTCACTGACCTCTCTACATTTTCTTCAATAAGACTCCTGGAAGAGTGAGTTGAAACTAGTAATGAGGACTTTGATCGCTCTAAAAAAAGGTGAAGGGAGCCTAGAATGGACTAGGTACATTGAAGGAGAATATCTAGTTTTTGGAAGGCAAAGAATATCAGGTGCTGAATCCAATGTTTGCAGAGCCAGATCCAAAACACTCTTATCTGACTTAAGTCTGGTCATTTTAGGTTTCAGATTCCATAGTGTAGCCAGATCTGAAGTATCTGTCTTCTTTAGTTTTGGATCAGAGGTTGACGTCAGATCAAAGGACTTAATTTTCTTTCATTTAGAATCCAAAGGAGGAGACAGACCCAAAGAAGGTATTTTCTTAGATTTTCCAGAAGATGTATTAGAGGAGGGGGAAGCTCTAAATAATGCCTCGCTAAAAGAAGAAGGAAGCAACCCCTTAGGGATCAATTCATTTTTACGTTCCACCAGAGCTATGGGTTTGAAAGAATGGCATATTGCACAGGTTTCCTGTAAGTGGAGTGGCATCAGAGAAAGGAATTTTGAGTTCAAATTTCTCACATTTTTTAAACCCAGACAGGCTTTTGTCTATCAGCCATATTAAAGAAAAGGCAAGAGAGAGGAAAAAAAGATATTTCAGTTCACACTTTATGAGAAGAAACACTATTTATTAAATAAAAGATAGTAGTAGGTTTTTTTTTTGTAAAGATAGAAAAAAGGCAGGAATACCTACAATGGTATTAAGAACTGCAGAAAAAAGTATACTAGCGATAGTACATTAAAGAGTACAACCGTAATAAAAGGGTGGAAAGGGAGCTTAACGATAGGAAAAAATACGATTTAAAAGATTCAGAAAGAATTAGCAATTTCAGTATTGAAAAATAAAGACAGAAATGAAAACTATTGTTTTAGAGAAAAATCAATCACTTATCTGCTCGAGAGAAGATGGAAGAATGTCTTTTGCTTTCAAGTGGCAAATGAGATCTCAGGTAATTGGGGTTGGTGCATTGTGGGTAAGGGAGTAGCTCAAGATTTTCTGGTTGACACAAACTTTTGCAACGGCCAAGTCAGATCCGAGGAATTGGATATGAAGTCATAAGTTGAGGATAGAATGAAAACTGACATCCGTTCTTTCGTATCTGTAGTCATCTTTTCTCTCCATTCCTCTACACATGGGGCAAAATCCCCAGCTTTTTAACCCTTGGGAGGTCTCATATGGAAGGATATTTCTGAGCACAGCTGAACCAATTGAAGCTCTGGATCTAGACTGGATACCCAACTAATAATGAGAAATGAAGGTGTGAAGTTTTGACCAGATAGCAGCACAAATGTCATCAATGGAGACACTAGAGAAAAAGGCTGTAGATAATGCCATGGATTTTGTTCAGTGAGCTTTAGGTTTTGTAGGCAGAGAGAACCCATTTCTTGGTAAGAAAACTAAATACATTGAGCAAGCCATTTAGTTAGGGAGACTTTGGATATCGCTTATTCCAATTTAAGTTTTGGAGATATGTGAGGCAAGGACACTCAACAGATAGTGAATTTAATGACCAAATGACTAAATTACAAATATCCAAAAAAGAGGTCCACATAAAAACACAGCGTGTTTAATAAAAAACTGATTTAAAGTTTTGTTCCATAACTCAGAACTTGATCAGAACAACAAACCAGCCTATATCACATCCTTAAATCACAAATCCTTAAATGACCAGTGTCATAAATTAACTTATACTACAAATTAACATAATTCAATCCTACAAAATACTACAACTCATTAATATTCTTTGTGACAGCTATAAAAAACATTTTTCAAAATGTTGGTTCTTGGTTGTTTGTAAGCTGTTTGTCTCTGCTTCCAATTTAGGTTTTGAAAAGGAAAGGAATAGTTGATCACCACACTGAATCCTTCAAGAAGTCTAAGTAAAAACTAAGCTATCAATGAACATCTAAAAATGTACAGCATAATCACCTTTACTCAAGAAATTCACAAAGACTGGCAAACTTATGGCCGGAGTGATAAAAAAAAATTCAGAAGCCACCTTTGGTAGAAAGGATGGATTTGTCCTCAAATGTACTCATTCTGTGTGAAAAACTGAATAAGGGAATTTTGAGGGAAGTGCACCTAATTCCGAATTTCTTCTGGCAGAAATGATAGCTACAAGGAATAAGGTCTACCAGGGCAGAAACTTAAAATCGGCCTTAGTAGCAGATTCACATGGGGGGGGGGCATGTCAAAGACTGCAAAAAAACAGTGACATCTCATGGAGTAACTGGGTCTTTAAGTGGAGGATGTAAAAGAAAAGCACCTCAGAGAAAGGCCTTAGATAACCCTAAGAGAGGCTAAAGGAGAATGACCTTCAACAATGTGAAAGGCAGAAATGGCAGCTAGTCACAGTTTAATCATGGAGTAGATTAACTAGCTCTGCCTTGAAAAAGATGAACACGGAAATCTAACACTGCTGAAACAGGAACTGAAAAGGGATCAATCCTTTCTCTGAAGCCCAAATACATTTTTTTTTCCATTTTTTCTTGTATATCCTCCTAGTTGAGGGGTTATGTGAGAAAGACAAAATGTGTACAATAGAAGGAGGGAGAAAGCCTGGACTGTCGAACCATCATAGGAATTGGAGAAACCATGCAGTTAGTTTCAGAGCTTGTATGTCCGGGTAAGGCTCAACCCACATGTAGAATAGCAGATCTGGGTCTGAGCCCACTTTCCATGGAGGGTGAACTAGATGAGGTCAGAGGAAGGGAAACCACACCTGGTAAGACCAATGGGAGGCAATACAGATGCCAGACACCTTTCTACTGCTTTCTAAGGAAAGGTTTTGTTGTGTAAGAACTTACCATAACTTTAGACGTCCTTCTCTTCTATATGCTGCTGTATCTGTAACATCAGGGAGTTTGCCTCTGGTGAACTCTTGTACATCCAGCCATTATACAAAAGTTAAATGCTACCGATAGGGATTGTGCAACATCCCGCGTTCCTTTCTTGAGGACATCGGTCATAAATGGACATCTGGTATAAAGTGGACATCAGAATCCAACCACTTCAGAAGTGAATGCAACCGGAATCAGAGGGTACTCCAGAAGACAGGCAAGTGCAGGGGGGAAGGCTGGGTGGGAAACTACACAGCAGCATATAGAAGAGAAGGACATCTAAAGTTATGGTAAGTTCTTACGCAACAAAACTGTGTCCTTCTGTTCATAAGCTCATAGACTGGTACTAGGCTATCAGCCCTATGGCCTATACAAGTCTGACCATAACAAATCCCTGGCTATTTCTTCCCACATTATTTACTTCCCTGGACCCCTGTCTAGCAGGGCGACTGACGTGATCCCCGGGGTGAATTTCCTTTCTCCCATCCAATCGTTAAGGTTCCTTTTGAAGAGGGCCAAAGAGGCACTCTGCTTGACATGCATGGGCAATCTATTCCAGTGTCTGGGGAGTCTCTGGGTCAGGAAACTATCCCTCCAGCATGTTTTGTTTATTGTGATGACAAGGTTTACATCCCTGGAGCATGTGGCTCTGAGGGATTGGGATTTCTTTAAGTGTAGCATGTCCAACAGCTCTGGGTTTGACATGGCCTTGTATGTTAAGCAGAGATTGCCTCTGAGTAGATAATATGCGACAGAGTATAGCTGGAGTTTTTTAAGGCGGTCAGTGTAGGGCATCTGCTTTAGGCCTGTGATTCTTTTAGTGAGGTATTTCTGCGGCCTTTCCAGTTGTTGCAGATGTCTTGAGAGGTACATACCAAACGGGGCGTTGTATTCTATAATGGGTCTAATGAGGGATGAGTACAGTGGGACAATGACCTCCTTTTTTCTGGATGAAAAGCCCTTAGTGATGAGGTGTGCCACATAGAAGGATTTCCTGACTGTTGTGGCAATGTGGTTATTGAAGGTGAGACCACTGTCCACCTGTGTCCCTATGTCTCATCACACTTTTGGTGTTTAGTGTACTGCCACCTATATGGTAATTCATGGGTACATGTTTTTTCCCAAAGGGGATAACTATACATTTCTTGGCATTGAGCTTGAGCCCATGGCTCTGGCACCAAGCATCTGTTTCTGTAAGGCCCTTTTGTAGAGTATCCACATAATTTGGGGATTCAATAATGGCTCCCAGTTTGCAGTCATTTGTGAACTTTGTTAGCCAGAGTCCCTTAGTGTTGGCCTGTACTTCAGAGAAGCAGATGCCAAACAAGAGCAGTCCCAGGACTGAACCCTGAAGTACTCCACTTGTCACTTGTCTGGAGCTGGATTTGGAGTCGGCTACTTTTACAGTGTGGGTTCTATCAGTAAGCCAGTTAGCAACCCATTGGGTGACATAGGGATTAATGCCCAGCTTAGTAAGTTTATCTATGATTCCAGAGTGGGGGATGGTGTCAAAGGCCTTGGCAAGGTCTAGACAGGCTGTGTGGACCACCTTACCCTTGTCCATGGCTCTGGAGACTGATTCGAAGAAGTCAGTCAGGTTCAGGAGACAAGATTGGCCCTTCACAAACCCAAACTGGGTGGGGTCCAGTGTTTGAAGGTTGCCAATGTCTTTGTTTATAAGTTCCATGATAATACGCTCTATGGCCTTGCAGATAAGGCTTGTCAGACTGATGGGACGGTAGTTTCCAGGATCCAAGGTGGATCCCCCCTTGTGGAGTGGGATAACTGTAGCTCTGCGCCACTCAGTGAGCACGGAACCCGAGGTGAGGCTATGATTAAACACGACACTTAGGTGAGGTGCCAGTTCATATTGTAGTTCATGTAGTACACAGCCCGGGATGTCATCTGGTCCCATGGATGCTGTATTCTTAGCTTTGGAGAGTGCATTTTGAACCTGTATGGCCGTTATTACTGGAATTTGGCAATCTTCTGGTATTGAGATGTGCCATTTAGGGGGTGAGAGGGGGGTGAAGTTGGCACCGAATCGATCTTCCAGGATATTGGCAATATCCTTGGGATCAGTACATTTAATGCCATTCTGCTTTAGCTCAGAGCAGATCTGAGCATTGCCATTTAGGTTCTTGACATAGTTATAGAATGCCTTGTGGTTGTCTTTGGAATCTTTGGCAATTTTATTTTTGTAACTAGGTTTGGAGGATTTTGAGGGCTCTCAGTTTCTTACTGAGGCTGGTAAGGGAATTTTTTGCATCCTGGGATTTTCCTCTTTTCTGCAACAGTTTCTTCCTTTTGTTGTAAAGTTTGTTTATGGCAGGGGACCACCAGTTTGGCTTCCTTTTTTTTGGATGAGAGCATCTTGGTTCTATTTGGGATGGCACGATTCATGCATGAGTGGATGTGCTCGTACAGTGCCTTAGTGTAGGATTCAGCAGTTGAACTTTCAGTTCCCGTCTGCATGGGTGTCATGAAGTTTGTCACTTCTGACTTGAGTAGCATGAAGTTGGCTTTGGAGAAGTTTTTTATGGAGGTTTCCTTACTGGGGGGTGGGGGTGGGTGTGGGATGTGGATGTTAAGGGTGATTAGCTTATTGTCAGACCTAACGATGGGGTGACCATAGGTGTGGAGCATAGATTTCCCATGTTGGTATTGACTAGGATATTGGAGCCCCTGGTGGGACTATGGATTAGTTGATCCAGGGCATTGGAATTTATGAATTCCAAGAACCATTCGGCAAAGGTGTTGGTACATGAATAGTTTTCCCAGTTAATGGCAGGGTAGTTAAAATCACCCAGTATTAGGGTGTTTGGTTCTATCTTAATATTTTCCAGTATGTTTAGAAAGGTGTAGTGAGAATCTTGGGGTATGGTGGGGGATCTGTAGCAAGCTACAATTTGGATTGCAGTCTTACCTAGTGTTAGTTGCACCTAGAGAATTTCAGATGCATTGTGTTGGGCAACTAGCCTGGTGGTGTGAATATCCTTGGTGAATATTGACACTCCTCCACCTTCAGTGTTTCAGTCCTGGTTTGGTGGCCGAAAAGTGTGGTAAGAGTTGTAGCCTGGTATTGCAGGGGTGCTCTCTGGAGCCTTGAACCAGGTCTCAGTTACTGCATAGATATCGATGTTCTCCATTTTTAGGAGTGCCTCGAGAGAGTGCATTTTGAGGTTTAGACTTCTAGCATTGAGTAGCATTACCTTCAGATTTTGCATGCTTGTACATGTTACGGTGGTGGTTTTGTCCTTTGAACTTTGCCTAAAAAAGGCACTATAGGGGTGGCAAGAGCCTTAGCCAGTAACCTGAATCCCAGGGGCGACAGGTGCAGACCATCTCTGGCAAAGCATCGTGGTCTGTCGATCATGTCATCCCAGGCAGACAGATACTGGATCCCCTTTGAATGTCACCAGAAGCTTAGCCAATTGGTGAAGTCAATCATTTTGTCCTTATATTGTGGTATCATTCTGGGTGAAGGCAGGATGCTACTTAGGGCTAGGGTCATACCTGCCTGGGCCACATGATCAGACAGCTCTTCCATGTCTCTTTTCGTGTAGTCCAGGGAGGTACGTCTCAAGTCATTCACTCCAACATGGACAATGACAGAGTCATATTTGTACTTGCTGTGGAGTGACTTGAGTGCATGTGTTATGTGGTGGATCCTGGCACCCGACAGGCAGCTGACTGTAATTTTCTCCTTGTTCAACCTGGTGAGTGGGACATCAGTGTGCCGGACTATAGAAACATCTATGACTAAAGTGTTAGGTACGTTGTCTTGCCTTAGGGGCACACTGTGGGTGACACACTGGTGTTGTGAACTATGTGACACTTTGGTTGGGATTGGTGTTTGTTTGTGTTTCAGCTTCAGAGGTCCTTGTTGCTTGGGCAGTTTACAGTTAAGGGCCTCTGCATATGTGGATTTAGTGTTGCTATATGTGGGTGTTGGTGGTGTGGGTTTAGAAGGGCTATGTGTTGCTTGAGGTGTAGTGTGGGGGTGTTAACCTTCTCCTCTTGACTGCCTAGCACAATCTTGGGTGGAGAGAGCTTTGCTTCCATTTTGGCTATGTAAGTGCATCTCTCACAGGTTGTAGTGTTGGTTGGTAAAAGGAGAGGGTTGTCTGTGTACATGAGGCAATTGCTGCATTGCCCCAGTATGCCCAGATTCACCAGGTGGACAGGAGAAATCACCGGATGCTGACCCTTAGACATGCCGGGTTTGGTGCTTTTTTTTTGTAAAGTACAGGAGCTGTTTTCCCTTACCTTAACAAGGTGCTTTGCAATTATAGGCTGTTTAGTGCCTACTATTAATTTCTCCTTATTAAGAAGTAGAGTCGAGTGCTTGTATCAGTTTAAGGCTTCCTAGTGCTTTCCAGCAGGTATTAGAGCAAGTGCTAGTCACAGGGATGCTTAAAGGTAAGATGAAAAAAAATGCACACTGCAGTGTGCACTTGAGAAGTTAGATGTGAAAGTAGGTAACTAAAGTTTTATCTGTTTAAAAGGTTATGCTGCTGTATCCATAACATCAGAGAGAGTGCAAAAGCTTCTGTCCTAAGAAAGGGGGTGGAGGGACCAGAAGCACTTTCCACGAACCCATGGAGGATGGCTCTGGCAAATCCTGCTCTAGAGACAATGTCCAATTTGTAGGGCTTAGTGAAGGTGTGTACAGAGGACCACGTAGCTGCTTTGAGAATAGCTGCTGTGTCCAAAACTTTAAAGCAGTGGTCTCCAACCTTTTTTGCACCAAGGACCATTATCAATGTATGACAATTTTCCACGGACCAGCCATCTCGCGGCGCGCATAATAAAGTAGATATTTATTTGATATTTGCTTAATGAGGAGGCCAGACCCGGGGTACAATAAAAAGACAGTTGGCAATAATTACCCAAAAAAAAAAAGTGTACATTCTGCTTAACAGCATAACATTGATCTGCTATGGTTGAGAGATAAGTATACCTAATGGTAACCTTACTGATTTTATGCTTAGAAGAGCAATATTTAAAATCTGTCCCTATTATTTGGCTCTTACCTCTCAACTGTACAGATTTTCACAGAATGTTCAGATTTTTGCCTCATATTGTTTTTTTCTCATAAAATTGTTGTTTCCTGGCAAATCACTGGCAGATCATTGAGGATGAAGTCAGAAAACAATGACAGACAGTTGAGTTTCATACTTCATACTATTCCGAAAATTCACGCTAATGCAAAACCTGTATTTCTATCAATTTTCCAAGTTTGTAAGAGCAGTACTTAAAAGGGTCCCTATTTTGGGCCTCCCCCACATTATTTTTGGCTTTGTCCAGATTTAATGATCTACGTAAGAGGCTGAGAGGTATCATACCTCTCAACTGTACAGATTTTCACAGACTGTCCAGATTTTTCCCTTTGAGTTTTGGTCTGTTCCTCATAAATTTTGTGATTTTCTGGCATATCACTGGGATGATCTGAGGACTGAAGTCACTAAATAATGATATACATTTGTATTTCAGACCTCATATCCTTCAGAAAAATGCATGATAAGACAAATCCTGTTATTCTAGCAACTTTCTATGGTTATAAGAGCAATATTTAAAATCTGTCCCTATTTGTCCCCTCATTCTGTTAGGCTTTGTCCAGATTTTTTGCACTAAGACATTGAGAGGTGTGTGTGTGTGTGTGTGTGTGTGTGTGTGTGTGTGTGAGAGAGAGTGAGAGTGATCGCTGGCAGCAGCAGCAATGAGGTTTGTGAACCTTTCGTCCATACCACACACACACACAGTCTCTTTTGCATTCATGCAGGTATTCACTCACACACATCACTCTCACTCTTTTCCGATCTCTCACACACAGTCGCTTATTCATGCCTGCATTCACTCACACATGCCTCTTACTCTCTCCCGATCTCATACACACTCAGTCACATCCTCATTCACACCTGCATTCATTCACACATCACTCTCACTCTCCCTATCTCAGAAACACACACACACACACAGTCACTTCCTCATTCATACCTGCATTCATTCACATATCACTCTGTCACACCCACATGCCACACACCCACTTACACATTCATTCATACATCGTTCTCACTGTCTGTCACACCCACTCCCACATGCCACATACCCACTTACACATTCATTCATATATCACTGTCACACCTACATGCCACGCACCCACTTACGCATTCATTCATACAATGCTCTCACTCTCCCCAATCTCACACATACACACAGTCACTTCCTCATTCCTACCTGCAATCATTCACACACAGCTCTCACTCTTAAGATCACACACACACACACACACACACACACACACACACACACACACACACACACACACATATTCTTTTGCTTTCATGCACACATTCACTCACACATGCAGACAGACACATAAACACACTCATACAGGCATTCATTTACCTGATGGCCTGGTAGCAAGTGCTCTGTGGCCCAGTGGTTGGGGACCGCTGCTTTAAAGAATGCCCCTGAGGAGGACACTGCCCTAGTGGAGTGTGCCTTAACAGGAGAGGAGAGTGACTTACCATGGGTTGCGTAACAAAAGGAGATAGTTTTAGATATCCAAGAGGATATGACTTGCTTGGAAACAGGGTGCCCCAGGGTCTTGGGTGATAAAAGATGAAAGGCCTGTCAGACTTGCAGAAGGGTTTGGTCTTGGCCAAAAAAATATCTGAGTTGTCTGTGCATGTCTAAGGAGTGAAGTATCCTCTTTGCCGGATTTTGTGGAGAGGGAAAAAAGGTTGGCAGATTAATAGCCTGGTTCAAGGACAGTTCACTGACCACTTTAGGCATGAAAGTTAGATTAGTACATAAGCATACCCTGTTGTCCTTGTGGAAGACAGTGAGGGGGAGAGGCCATAAGGGCCTGGACTTCTGAAACCCTTCTGACTGAGGTGATGGCCACCAAGAGTATTGTTTTCCAAGTGCAGTGTTGGAGGGAGCAGTCTTTGGCTGGTTCAAAGGGTGGAGAGAGTCAATTTCTCCAGGACAAACTTTACATCCCAAGGAGGCGGAATGGTATTTCTTGGGGGTCTGAGATGTAGTGCCCCTTTCAAAAAGAGTTTTACTTCTAACCTTGAAGCCAAAGGTGGTAACAGGGGCAGGCAAGCTGAGATGGCAGATAGATGGATTTTAATGGACAAGTATGGAAGTCCAGACTTTATTAGGTCACACAGGTAGGACAAAACCACTATGGGTACTCTGCTGTCAGTGGTTGTAAGCTGTTTTTCTGACACAATATAGAAAATCTCTTCCACTTAGTTAAGATTTCCTGGTAGTAGGTTTCCTGGCCTCCTGCAAAACTTGAAACATGTACTCTCTGTACAGATATCTGAAGGGAATCAGGACCCTATCACCCACAGTGTAAGATTCAGTGTGGACAGTTAGGGGTGTAAGAGTGTTCCCTTCTCCTGCGTGAGTAGGTCCATTTGGTGGGGACTTGTGGTGATTGCCCTTGGCTAGTAGTAGTAATAGGAGGAACCAATGCTGCCTTGGCCAATAGGAAGTCACCAGCAAGATTTGAGGCTGTTCCCTCTGAATTTTCATTACAATTCTCTCTATGAGAGGGAAGGGGGGATGCATAAGTGTACGTTCCCTTCCAGTTGACTGAAAGAGTGACTGAAAGAGCATCCACCTTCCATGCTTCTGGGAGTGGTGCCCTGGAGCAGAAGGTTGGGAGCTGTCTGTTCATGGGGGAAGTAAACAGATCCACATCTGGAATACCACATTGATGGACCAGGTCCAGAAACACGTCCCTGTTCAGCATCCACTCGTGAGACAGGGTCATGGTTCTGCTTAATGAATCCGCCATCACATTGTCTGCAGAAGGGATGTATACCGCTTGGAGGAGGTTTTTCCAAGGCGACTTCCCAGGCCTGCAGTGCCAGCCTGCACAGGAGGTAGGACCTTGTCCCCCCCCCCCCGTTTGTTGACATATCACAGCACCATGGTGTTGTCTGTGTACCACCTCAGAGTACCTGATAGAAGCTGATCCTTGAAAATCATCAAGTGTCTCATTTCCTTGATACTGATGTGTTCTTTCTGTTGAGTGAGGGTCCGTGGGTTCATCACCCTCCATTCTCCTAAGGTTGCACCCCACGTCCCCACCCTGTGTCTGATGCATTGGTAAAGAGGTCCTGGTTGGGGGGGGTGGTAGTTGTAAGGGCAGGCCAGGATTTGACTGAATCTGGGCTAACCACCGATTCAGTTCCCTGGCTAAGCATGGGAGCATGGGGATCATGAACTCCATGCGATGAAGGTGTTACTTCCAGATTGTTCGTAAGTACCACTGGAACTTCCTCATGTGAAGCCTTGTCAGAGATACCATGGGGATGGTAGAGGCCATGAACCTTAGGATTCTGAGGAATTCCCTGGCTGAGATGGCTTTGAGATGCAGAATTTCCCTGAAGTAAGCAGTGCGAGTCACAATTTTTTCTGGGAGATGGCAGGCCATCATTTCCCTTGTCAGTATCCAACATCCCAGGAACACCTGGTCCTGTGAGGGTATCAGGGATGATTTTTTGAGGTTTATTGTAAACTCCAGATCTCTTAAGAGGGTGTTGTAAGGCCATGGTACTTGATGTCACCTGAATGAAGATGTCATCAAGGTAGGGGGAAAAGCTGTATTCCGTGTGTCCTGGCCAAAGCCATGACTGGGGCCAGACATTTTGTAAATACTCTTGGGGCTGTAGAGAGACCAAATGGTAAAGCACGCAACTGAAAGTGTGCAGTGCCAACTGAGAAGTGGAGAAATTTTCTGAAGACAGGATGAACTGGGATGTGCAAGTAGGCATCCTTTATATCCAAGGATACTAAGAAGGCCTGAGGAAGAATCAGGGGCAGAAGAGTAGGTAGAAGAGCATCCGAAAGTATGGAACCTGGAGGAAGGTGATGAGGTGAGATAAATCCAGAATTGGCCTCCAGGAACCTTCTTTTCTGGGGACCAGGAAATGTCTTGAGTAGAACCCTTTCCCTCTTGCATGAGAAGGGACTTCCTGAATTGTTCCCTGAGTGATAAATTCCTGTAGGACTGGGGGAAAGAATGGTAGTTGATCTTGGGAGGTGGTTGAGACATGCCTTTGGGAGTAGGTCTGGCCTCCCAAGTCATGAAGTATCTCTGTTTTACGAGAGCTAGGACCCACAAGTCCAGGGTGACCTGTTTCCAAGTGTGGAGGGATAAGGAGAGACACATGGATAGAGGGGTATCTGGGGGAAGTCACAGGCTACCAGGCTTCCCCTGAAAGGGCTGTTTGGATGAAGGAGTGGAGGGAACAGACCTAGAAAGGGGCTGCTTCCTTTGGTCCTTCCTAGTTTTAGTTGGCACTTTCCTAGTTGTAGACCTCACAAAGGAAGTTTTGGCAGGGTAATTTCTTTGAAAACGTGGGACTGGGTAGACAAAAACATGTCTCAGCTCCGGCAGTTCCTTGCCTTTAGTCTGGAGAGCCTTGAAGAGGTCGTCAGCAGCAGCTGTACCAAACAAGTCTTTACTGTCTAAAGGAGCATCCAAGAGTTTAGATTTGATGTCATCAGGGAGGGGCTGTAATCTAAGTCAAGAGTATCTCCTGATGACAGATCTAGAGGCAGCAACCCTGCATGAAGCTTCTACGATGTTGTAGCTGCACTTAATAGACTGTTTGGTTACTTGGGTGCAGGAATTAAGGAGAGAAGATATTTTGGCCTTGGCTGGGGAGTTAGGGAGCTCCCCGAGTTGTTTGACCACTTCTGCCATCACAGCCAAAGAGTATTTAGCCATGCGTGTTTGGTAGTTGATGGCTCTTACTGCTAAGGTGGCAGAGGTGTATACCTTTTCCCCAGATGCTCCATGAGTCTGCTCTCTTTATCCAAGTGCAGAAGAGAGGTGGAGGGAAGTAATTTAGAAGTTTTGTCAGCAGCCACAGTAATAACTGAAGGGTCTGCAGATGGGGCTTTGTACAGAAATTTAACTACATCAAGGCACTTTACAGAATCTATCTGGGTGCAGGGGGCTGCGAATCAGGATTTTTGGAAGCAGCCAGGAAGGTATCCAGGAATGATGGGTGAACAGAGGGAACAGCATACTCCAATTGGAGTAGTGCGTAGTCTCTCTTTTGGGTCTTGGTGACTCGGCTGCTGTCCCACTTAAAGAAATTTTGGATTTGTGTAATAGTCTCACCAAAGGTGAAGTCTTCTCCTGGGGAATCTGTGCCGCTGGACTCTTCCTCTGGGGAAGCATATCCCAGAGGAGAAGTAATCTGAAAGAATAAGTGAGGGATTCCTCTTCTGATGAATCCTCTTCTTCAGAGCAGATGTCAGGTACAGATCCTTTAGGGGTAGAGGCCAATGGGGCGTGGACCGGAGTTGGGGCCTGACGCAAGGCCAGGAAAGGGTTTAGAAGGCCTTAGGTGAAGGCCTGCCAATCGGGAAGCTGTTCAATGGGAGTAGTAGACAGAGGGTGACAGAAGTTTTCTCTTTTTATGAGACTCAGATGTCGAAGAATTTGAAATACAAAGAAGGGTCGGAGGGCCAGATGCCAGCCAGCACTCCACAACATCATAGGCTACATCTTCTCGTACAATGATCCGAGAGACCCCATGAGGGCCCTCAGAAATTATGAGCCTTGATTCTCCCTTGGCTACTGAATCGGATGCCTGCAAAAACCTCCGGGACGTGACCTCAGGTGTAGTAGTGACTTCCTCCGGGCTATCTGCCAAAGGAAGATTTGAGAACTTCGGCTCGGACTCTGGGCCCTTCATCGGCCTCGAGATGTATAGCTGGGGTGGAGGGAGCAGCAGTTGGCTCAGGCCAAGAACTTCTTCACCTTCCTGACTGGAGGCTCATCCGATGAACCCGACATCGGATCCATATGAAAAGCTAACCGTTTAAGTCTCTAGTTTTCAAGGTATAGTTTCAAAGCTGCTAAGTGACTTCTAAGGGTTTTGGGGATGACGGCCTGACAAATACTACAAAAGGTATGGTTGTGTTCTTGGCCTAGGCAAAACAGGCAGAGCTCATACGAGTCTTTATGTGGAATTTGACTTCGACACCTACACTTGTCCTTCCTACCTGACATGAACCCAAAGAAGTAGCAAGCAAAATATAAAAAGCCCCTATGGGGTACTCATCTGAAGTCGGATGGTGCAAAGTCACTTTTTCCGAAAGAGCGATGACCTGAGCTGGCAGTCACACAGGTGGCATTAAAGATCTGAAATGGTTGTGTGCTGAGGTCTGCTTTACACCCGATGTCCATTTACGACTGACGTCCGTGAAAAATGGATGTGGGAAGTTGCACGTACCCTAGCAGTAGCATTTAACTTTGTATAATGGCTGGAAGTATGAGAGTTCACCAGAGGCAAAATCCCTGACGTTATGGATAAAGCAGCATATGAATAGAAGGACATCTATGGAATCAAAGGAAACAGAAGAAAGGCACTTAGTTTCTGCTCCTCCTTTCCACTTTACAAAAAAAACATTTCTAAGCTTGTTTCCTGCCTTTCCTGTAAGTCATCTAGTCCAGATCCAGATTTGCTGTATTCAAGATTGTTTGTAAGCTTCTGAGTCCCCAAGCCTTTCTGTGTTGTAGGAAGCCTTCTAGCTTCATATTGTTTATTAGAACTAGCCAGTTTTCTTGTTTCAGCACTCAAATATGTTTCTTTGAGCACAGCACTTGCTCAGAACTCATTGTAAACACTAAATAAGCTACAAAGTACTACAGCACTCAAGTTTCCTCATTTGTCTAGAGGAAAACAGTTTTTAGTACTTAAAAAATAAGTACCTATACAGACATGTCTAAGGGTCAGCTCCCGGTGTTTTCTCCTGTCTACCTGATGAATCTGGGACCCTTGGGGCAATGCAGCAATTGCCTCATGTACACAGACAACCCTCCTCTTCTACCACCCAACACTACAACCTGTGAGAGATGCACTTATATAGCCAAACTGGAAGCAAAGCTCTCTTCACACAAGACTGGACTAGACAGTCAAAAGGAGAAGGTAAACACCTGCACCACAGCACACTCATCACATAGTCCCTCAAAACCTACACCACCAAAACACACACATACAGAAACACATAACACACACCCACATTCGCAGAGGCTCTCAATAAAAATCTACGCAAGCAACAGGGACCTCCACAGCAGAAACGCAAGTAACCTCCACCCCCAACACAACCCAAATGACACATACCCCACAAACTCAGTGTGCCACTCAACCACAGCCCATAAGGCATAACAACGTACCCAACACTCCAGTCAGAGGTGACTCTATAGTTAGGCACACTGATGTTCCACTCACCAGGCTAAACAAAGAGAACGTTACTGTCAGATGCCTGTCAGGTGCCATGATCCGCCACATAATGCACGCACTCAGGTTACTCCACAACAAGTACAAATATGACGCTGTCATTGTCCATGTTGGTGTGAATGACCTGAGACATACCTCCCTGGACTACATGAAAAGAGACATGGAGGAGCTGTCCGATCTTGTAGCCCAGGCAGGAATGACCCTAGCCCTGAGTAGCATCCTGCCATCACCCAGAATGATACCACAGTACAAGGACAAAATGACTGACTTCAACAACTGGCTAAGCTTCTGGTGTCATTCTAAGGGGATCCAGTATCTGCCTGAGATGACATGATCGACAAACCATGATGCTTTCCAGAGATGGCCTGCACCCGTCGCCCTTGGGATTCCGGATACTGGCTAAGGCTCTTATGACAAATTCACCACTGTAACAGGTACATGCAAGCGAAATATGAGGGTAATGCTACTTAATGCTAGAAGTCTAAACCTCAAAATGCACTCACTCGAGGCACTCCTTAAAATGGAGAACATCGACATCTGTGCAGTGACAGAGACCTGGTTCAAGGCTCCAGAGAGTACCCCTGCATTACCAGGCTATAACTCATACCACACCTTTCAGCTACCTAACCTGGACCGAAACACTAAAGGCAGAGGCGTGTTCATATTCCTTAAGGATATCCACACATCCAGGCTAGTTGCTCAGCATAATGCATCCGAGATTATCCAATTGCAACTAACTCTGGGCAAGACCGCAATCCAAACTGTAGCTTGCTTCAGATCCCACACCATTCTTCAGGATTCCCACTCCTCATTTCTTGATACACTGGAAAATATTAGGGTACAACCCAACATCCTAATAATGGGCAATTTTAACTACTCCACCATTTACTGGGAAAACTACTCGTGTAACAACTCTTGTGCTCAATGTTTTCTGGAATTCATAAATTCCAACGCCTTGGATCAACTTATCCACACCCCCACCAGGGGCAGCAATATCCTACACCTAGTCATTACCAACATGGGCAACTGGTGTTCCACACCAGAGGTCAGTTCCTCATTGGTCAGATCCGACCACAAGCTAATCACCCTAGCCATCCACATCCCACCCCCACCCCCCATTAAGGAAACCACCGTAAAAAAATTCTCCAAAGCCAACCTCACGCTTCTTAAGACAGAAGCGGCAAACTTCACGACACCCATGCTGACGGACAATAGAGGTACAATTGCTGAATGCTATACAAATGCACTTTATAAGCACTTACACGAGTGCATGGATCGTGCAATCCCTAACAGAACCAAGATGCTATCCTCCAAGAAAAGGAAGCCAATCTGGTGGTCCCCTGCCACAAACAAACTCTACAACAGAAGAAACTGTTGATAAAAAGAGTAAAATCCCATGACTGGAGGAACTCCGTGGTCAGCCTCAGTAAGAAGTTGAGATCCCTCATAAAATCCTCCAAAGCTAGTTATGAAAACAAAATTCCCACTGATTCTAAACACTACCACAAAGCATTCTATAGCTATGTCAAGAATCTCAATGGCAACACTCAGATCTGCTCTGAGTTACAGCACAATGGCATGAAATATACAGAACCAACTCATATTGCCAACATCCTGGCAGATAGGTTCAGTGCTAACTTTACCCCTCTCTCACCCCCTAAAGGGCCCATCTCTATACCAGAAGAATGCAAAGTTCCTGTAATCACGGCTGCACAGGTTAAAAAAAAAAAAAAAAACACTCTCCAAAGCCAAGAACACAGCATCCATGGGACCTGACAACATCCAAGGCTGCATTCTACATAAACTACAGAATGAACTGGCACCTGGGACTACTGATGAGGGAGGAGGATGGATCTGCGCCACCTGTCAGGAAGAATGTTTGACCTTCCCAGGTTATGCACAGCTACTAGGAAGTAGAGAGATGATATCACCCACTGCAAAACCTCACTGCCTCTCAACATAAGGGGTAATATCTGGTTCCTCACTGTCTGTTTATGTATGAAACTACAGCCATATTCTGTTTGAATCAAAATCACATCCAAGGGAACCAAGGGAAGAGTGTCCTGGAAGGCCTGCAATGCTTTCAGAACTGCTCTCATCTCAAAGATATTAATGTGAAGAATTGCCTCTAGATGAGACCATGTGCCTTAGACTGTCCTTCCCAAGTAATGCCCCCCACCCTAGTAGGAAGGCATCTGTGGTCACTGTAGCCTGAGGGAACAGCAGAGTGAAAGAGCATCCCTGCAGGACAAGGGACGTTATCCAGCAATAAGTGTGCTCACTGCAAATGTTCATAAGAATGACTGAGTAGGATACTGGTTGACACCTGACCACTGCACTGCTAATGTCCACTGAAGCACTCTTTATGTGAAACCTGGCAAGCAGGACCAAAGTTATAGAAGCAGCCATGGAACCCAGAAGTCAGAGAACCAATCTGGCTAGCACCTTCTTGTGAGAGAGAACCTAGTGGGCTTGAGAATGAAGTGATGATACTCTTGACTGAAGAAGTCTCACAGTGAGAGTTGTAGTAATTAACAGACATTGGATGAACTCCAGAGACTGTTAAGCCTGCAGCTGAGATTTCTCAAGGTTTAACATAATCCCCAAGTGTGCACACAAATGGAGCAAGGAGTTCCTGGCAAGAAAAAGTGGATCTCTGGATGGAGTAGTTAAGAGCCAGCTATCCAACTAAGGAAACACATGGAACCCCTGCAGTCTTAAATGAGCTGCCACTACTGCCATGCATTTGGTAAAACTCAGTGGTGGTGGGGGTGTGGTAAGTCCAAAGGGCAGAGCTCTGAACTGCTAGTGATAGGCTCCCAGTCGGAAGCAGAGATACTTCCTAAAGCACCTTTTGACAGTGCGCATCTTGAAGCTCTATTGAGCACATCCAGTAGTTTCTCTTCAACAGTGGGAAAATAGACTGAACCATGACCATCTAGAATTTGGTCCAACCACAAACATGTTCCACTGACTTAGATCCAAAATTGGGTTTAGGGCTCGTTTTCTTTGGACTAAAAGGAATCGTCAGCAAATTCCAGATCCTCTCAGGTACTGTGGGAGATCCTGAATGTCTCAATTTCTTAGAAGTGCCTCTATAGTTGAAGCTGTAAATTCCTTTTGTGAGGGTGGATGTTTGGGAAAATTTTGAAGTGGGGGAAGTAGAGTGAAAGGGTAATTATTCTCTGCACACATTTGTCTTGAGTGATGGCTGTCCAGGCCAAGGGGTGCACAGCCAAGCGCCCCCCTGCCTCCAGAGTTGGACAGTTGGGCAACTTTTCAGGAATGCTGAACAGACGTCTCAGAGAATGGACCCCTAAAGCCCTAATTCCGAGGACCACCTCTTCCTCCTGGGCATCATCCATTGTAAGATTTTCTCTGCTTGCCACAGGGAACTTGTTCTCCAGAAGTGTCTGTCAAAACCCCTGAGATTTTTTGGAAGCACATTCTCTTCCCCACTTTCTGATTTCTGCAGATAGGGATCTGCCTTCCTGTTGACTTCTGGAAATGGTCTGCCTAACTTTTGGAATAAATAAGGTTGATCCATCATAAGGGTCATTGACGAAGGATGTCTTGAAGTGCTCTACAAAATCAAAGCTGCATCCAGGCATGCCTTCTGAAGAAAACACCTGTGCCGACTGCTCTAGATCAAAGATCAAGGCCCTTGAGAACTGGCTACCCTGACAGCACAGGAACAGCAGGCTGCAGACTCTGGGAGATCCTATGGGGGGGGGTTGGATCCAACTGAGAAAGAGACAATCAATTCCTCATGTGAGAGAGTACTCTTTTGAATGCCCCAAACAACAATCCCTGAATGGCTCCGGGGAGCTTATCCTTCAGGTCTGATACCCTAGGAAGAAGCTTGACCCTGAGGCCTTTTGGCTGGGATCCATGGCAATTGCTGCAGCTAATCTGTCAAGTGCAGAGGCCCCAAAAGAAGGAAAGGATCCCAGGATCTCAGATCCACTACCAAAGTATCACAGTCAATGAAAACATTATGGTTCTGAGAACCTAACCCAACACAGAACTGATCAGAGTCACAGAAACATGAAGTCAAGGCTCTGATGCAGACCCTACCCTGGGCTAGAGTCAGATTCAGGGACTCTGACCAAAGGGGTGGAATTGGAAGAGTCATAAATGGATCTAGCGGTGGCTGGAGCTGGGAGTACCCCAACTGCATAGGGCTCCATAGGAAACTCATCATTCTGTCCACCTCAGCTTCAGTGAGTCTTCTGGTGGATCTAACTGACCTGAGTGATGAAGTAGGAGGAGGAGGTCTGGAGCAGTAAAGAAATCTTTCTTGTACGATGGGATTTCAGAAACACACGGTCCATGTAGAACTGAGGAGGAGTCATGGGGCCTACGACAGGATATGAAGGAGGTACTAGATCCAAAAATTTTGCCATTTAAGGAGCTGATAAGGTGGTCTGATCTGGAGAGAGTTACCTTGAAAAATTTTAGACAAATCCATGCCTTCATCTATCCTTAGTGTTGGACAGTTGTCAAACAGTCATACCGGGTAATGGTTGGATGAGACCCTTTAAGATGAGCTTGTTTCTTCTCTGCACAAGTGCTCTCTGGCCAAAAGCCTTACAAACTGAACAAGCTATATCTAGGTATGAGAGGCCAAGACAATATACACACTTTTCATGTGCATCAGAGTTAGGTAACATGTGTGCATGACACACAAACTTTTTAAACCTGGAGGGTTTGTCAGACATCATAACCAAGATCTCACTATAACAACAAAGAGTATTCTAAAAATTATACAAACTCACTCTACCAAAATTAAACCACTTAACACTAAAGAACAGAATCTAACTATAACATTAAACTATCTAACTTAATTCCTATAAAATAGAAAGTTTATTTTTTTAATTTGAGAATAAAAAAACACAGGGAAGGAGAAGAGCAGATATAGGGTAAAATTTTTCAAGAAAGAGGAAAGAAGGTAATAAACGTTAAATCTTTATCTGAATCATGAGCACTGCAGAACCCACCAGCACTTGAAAGGGGCAAATGACATCTGGGGTAGCTCCTTCTGGACATGGGGATTATGGGTATGTGACGAGCCTGAGCACTGGCTCATAAGTTTTGAAATGGCTGTCTATAGTGCCGACGTCAGATCCAAGACTCCATATGTAGAGGAATGAATGAAAAATACATCAAATTTATACATTATCCCAAACAAGAATAACTGGGTTTATACAATAGATAATCTAAGGGGATCCATGAATGGGATAAAGCATTTCATGCTGCCTCTGTCCATTAGCAGTACCGAGGGCAGTCCTCAGGTAAGTTTTCTTATTCTCATCGACAGATCCAAAATGCACTTGAAAATGAAAATGAATAAGCTTTGTTTAATGAGGATGAGCAGGTACACTCTGGAACATATAAATGTCCCTCCAAACCATTTTGTTGATGTTGCAGAAGAGGTTTATCTCCCTAGACCAAATGTTTCTGATGCCGTATGACTTGCTGATGTCCAGTAAAACCATCAGTACGGGGTTGGAGAATGCCTTGTATGCCAGACACAGATCACCTCTTAGCAGTCTGTAGGATAAAGCAGACAGTGTTAAGGCTATGATTCATCAATGGCAGAGCACCATAGCTTATAATGTTTGGGGTCATCAGGAGCAGCCCATCTGTGAAGCCATGCATACCTGGCAATAACAGATCCAGTGGCAGCTGCCCTAGAAGAAGCATAGTACAGTTGTGTACACTTACCATAAATATAGATGTTCAAGTGTATTCACTGTTGCAGTCATTACATTTGGGTAATCTGCTGGCAGGTTGCCCTCAGTCGGCCTGATTAACAAAGTCTTGGGTCTTGAGTCGGTTGCTGTCCCTTCTTCCATGATGTCAGGTCATCGGGTACAAAACATGCAGCCGACGCCATTACATCAGTTTTTCTTGCCCCAGATGTCAGGTGCCCCCCAAATGGGGAGCAAATAAGTAATTAACAACACAAAAATATACCTCCAAACAAAAGCAAATACACCAAAAAGGTTTTTAAGCATAGTAAAAGAAAGTAGAGGTATAGTAAGAGAAAAACGGGGCTGGAGGGAGGGTAACCAGGACTGCAACAGTGAATACACTTGAACATCTACATTTATGGTAAGTGTACACAACTGTACTATGTTCTTCGGGTTTCATTGTTGCAGTCATTACATTTGGGTAGATTCCCAAAGCTATGGTTGGGAGGATGGATTTATACAGCATTAGGACCAGCTATAAGGCCCTGCAAAACAGCAGTGGCAAAGCCAGCTCTGTATTTAGAGAAAATTGGTAAGTGATAATGCTTGGTGAAATTATGAACTGAACTCCAAGTAGCAGCTTCTAGAATATTCCTGGTAGGAACACCTCTGAGAAAGGCTATAGAAGTAGATGCAGCCCCGGTGGAATGAGATCTGATCCCCTGGGGGATAGGTTTTCCATGGTGCTTATAACAGAGATTAATACAATGGCTTATCCATTTAGAAATGGTTTGTTTTGAAATAGCCTTTCCCTCTGCCCCTGCAGCAAATGCTACAAGCAGTTGTTCAGATTTTCTTCAAGATTTAGTCCTGTCCAAGTAGACTCTAAGTTGTCTGTGTACATCCAATGAATGCAGAATCCGCTCCCCCTTGTTCTGTGGATTGGGAAAGAAAGTTGGCAAATGAATGGACTGATTAAGAGCCACACTGGATACCACCTTGGCCATGAAGGATGGATTGGTCCTGAGTGACACCCTGCCTGCATGAAAGATGATGAAAGGCTCCACTGCCATAAGGGCCTGTAATTCAGACATCCTTCTAGCTGAAGTAATTGCTAAAAGGAAGGCTGTTTTCCAGGAAAGTAAGTTTACGTCTGCAGTAGCAGCTGGCTCGAAAGGAGGCAGAGTGAGTTTCTCCAAGACAAAGTTAAGGTCCCAGGCTGGGGTTGGAGCTCCCCTGGGTGGTTTTAAATTTTTGGCCCCTCTGAGGAACTGCTTGAGCAGTGGATGAGAGAAGAGGGGAGGTTCTGTGTTATAATGAGATGAAATGGCTGAGGCGTGGATTTTAATGGAGGAAAAATACAGGCCCTTGTGAAGCATCTCAGTTAAGTATTGTAAAATCTGAGGTAAATTGGGCGCTGCTGTGCTCATCCCTTGAGATTGATTCCAGGCACAGAATCTTTTCCATTTTTCAGCATAATATTTTCTAGTACTAGGCCTCCCTGCCTCTAAAATGATATCCATCACAGGTTTGCTGAGGGATGGTAAAGGAGAGATTAAGTAATTAGCCAGGCTGCAAGGTTCAGTGTTAGAAGCTGAGGGTGCAGAATCTGGTTCTCCTGCTGAGACAGCAGAGGAGGAGTCTGAGGCAGGTGCCATGGTGATAATGCAGAAGGGGGTACCAGTGTTGGCACGGCCAGTCTGGAGCAATCAAAATCATCCTTGGTTTGTCCTGTTTGATTTTTAGTAGTACTTTGGAGAGCAGAGGCGGGGGGGCATAGACTGATAGGTTTTTCCAGCTGAAGGACAGAGCATCCACTTTCCAGGCTTGTTTGTGGGGAGTCCTTGTGCAAAATTTGTCCAATTGGTAGTTCTGGGGAGAGGCAAACAGGTCTATATCTGGGCTCCCCCATTTGGGCAAACAAATCTGTTGTCATCACTTTTCATTGTCTAGCCCAGCTCTCTGGTGTACAGGGATGGAGCCCTTACTTCAACCCAGGTGACCAGGGTTTGATTGGAGCCAGGTAGGGAGGTGGGAGCCATGAAGAGACATGACAGGAATGCACACTTCTCCTGGGGGGGTGAGGGTTGTACACACACTTGAAAGTGTAGCCTGATTTGAAGCGTAGGTATCTTCTGCAAGATTCCCTGACTGGGATGTGCAGGTATGCTTCTTTTAAATCTAGTGTTGCCAACCAGGCATCTTTGCCTAGCATAGGAAGTAATCAGTGAAGAGTCAGCATCTTGAATTTTGGAGTCTCCAAAAAGGTGTTTAGAGTACACAGGTCCAGGATAAGATGACATGAATTGTCTTTTCTGGGTACCAGGAAAAGTCTCAAGTAGAAACCTTGTCCCTTTTCCTCTTCTGGTACCAGGTGAATAGCCCCCATGCTTAAGAGAGAAAGTACTTGTTTTTGGGCTTCTGCCCACTGATTTGGGGGTAGGTCCGGCCACCCGCTTGGTGGCAACATGTGGAAGTGAAATATGTATCCCTGGGAATATATTTAAAACCCATTTGTCTTGGGTAATGAGTTCCCAATTCTGTGCATGAAGAGCAATCTTTCCCCCCAAAGGGGCTGTCAGTTGATAAGTGCTTGGAAATTTTAAAAGGAAGTCATTGAGACAGTTTATCATAGGGGGGATCTTATTATTCCCAGATTCGGAAGTGGAGGTCCCCCCACTGTTTAGTTCTGTGTGTCCCCTGGGACTGAAACCTGGGGTTTTTGCTGTGTCTGGGTTGGGCTTGAGAAGACCTGGAAGGGGTTGGAAAGGACCAATTCTTAGAGGGCCAGTGCCTACTACATCTAGGAGGCTGAACTCGTAAAAAATATTTAACAGTTTGCATAGATTTAGCTTTATCTTCCATCTTTTTAAGAACATCCTCAGCCTTGTTGCCAAACAGCCGGTCCTGATTTAAAGCAGCATCCAACAATTTAGCTTTAACATGATCAAGCAAAGATTGCTCCTTAAGCCAAGCATGCCTTCTGAGCAAAGAACCAGTAACAGCAGCCCTGCAAGAGACCTCTAATGAATCAAAACCACATTGCAAAGTATGTTTTCCAACTTGTTCAGCAGAATGCATTACATCCTGTAATTATTTATTTTCCACACAGTCAGGAATCAACATCATTTTCTGTTTAAGCAGTCCAATAACATGTTGCTGATACTTTAACACATGAAACTGGCAGTTTAAAGCCCTAATGGCCAAGGTTGCAGAAGTGTAAACTTTCTTACCCCATCTATCCAGTGCCCTGGAATCTCTATCAGAAGGGGTAGGAATTTTAGCAGTAGAAGCCTTAATGCCCTTGTGCCCCTGTGAAATAGTCTCTGGATCTGCAATAGGATTTTTAAAAAGGAACTTGTGGGACTTAGGGACCCTGTAGTATCTGTCAGGTTTTCTGGGAGCAGGAGGCAGGGAATCAGGGGCCAAACTAGATTCCGAAAAAGCATCATCAACAAAGTCTAGTTCAGGAGGAATAGCTGAAGGCCTATGCTGCGGTAGGAGAAGGAAATCCCGAAGCCTCTTTTTTGAATCAGAAAAATCCTGGCTTTCCCAGTGGAAATGCTCCCTTAGAGTATGTAAAGTTTCCCCAAAAGAAAAATCCTCAGGAGGGGAAGCAGAGGGAATGGAGTCCTCTACATCAGAATCTTCATAAGTAGATAACGGCAATTCCAGATCATCAGAAGAATCAGAAAAAACAGAATCCTGATCAGAAGATTCATAATCAACTTCAGTCCTAGGCCTCAGAAGGGGGAGAGGGTTGGCTATCCCTGATTAAAGTTATTAGATCTTCAGCCATTCTTATCATTTGTTTTTTAGGCATGGATCGAAATTTAGGCCTAAGTAAAGAAGGAGGCATTGATTTAATATGCAAGTTCGTAGGCCTGAATACACCCTCAGAAGCCGTTGCCTGTACAGTGGCTCCGGACCCGTCCAAGGTAGACATCTGCAGGTTCCATAGTTGAAGCATCTTGTGGCATACCAGACTCCAATTTGGTCTCAGTAGAGGCCTGCGAATCAGAAGTAGTGGGTATCAGGTTCTGGAAAGTGCCTCACTGAGTACCGGCGAACGGGCGACTGGCTTAGGAGAAGCGTCGTTGGCAGTTTTGGACCTCGGCGGCTTGTCTCTGTCTTTATCTTTGTATTTTTTTCGGAATCCCGGTAGTCGGATGGGTAACCGATGACATTTCTGGATAATTAAACCGAGAACCAAAATATTTAGAGGCGAAAATATACCGACGACCGATAGTGCACTGATTAAATAAAGCACAAAACCGACAGCAAGGTACGTCGTGGTCAGGGCCTAGGCAAGGAATACAGCACGAATGAAAATCTTTATGAGGTATTTGCTTTCCACAAGTAATGCAATTATTACCTTTCACTGACATCGGTAAGGAGCAAGAAAAAGTTTCCCCAACGGGGTACTTAGCTTCAGTTGAAGACTCCGGTTCTGAAACTCGAAAATGAAAATTTCAGGAGTCAGCCGACCGGCACTTGCAAACTGTTTCTGCTTCGGGCAACGCACGGCAAGAAAGACCAATGTAATGGCGTCGGCTGCGTGTTTTATACCCCTGACGACCTGACGTCATGGAAGAAGGGACAGCAACAGACGCAGGACCCAAGACTTTGTTAATCAGGCCGACTGAGGGCTACCTGCAAGCAGATAACCCAAATGTAATGACTGCAACAGTGAAACACGAAGAACAACAAGTTATGTACTCACCATAACATTCGATGTATGTAGTCCATCTCGCCTCACATTCTTACCCGTGGGTTTGAAGCCGAATGTCGGCTCTGACTTGGCCAACTTTTTTAGCTCAAAGTCTTTCAATTGGCTGGGCTAAGATGGTATCCCATGCTGCACTGCTCTTTATCCCCAGATCTAGTTTGCTGCGAGCCCCAACACTCATTCTCCATGCATAACAACACCTAAGGAAAGGAAGAACAAACCAATAATGCAGGGAGCTCTGAAACCAGACCTAACCTCCAGATCCTCCAGGACAGGGGAAGGAGGGGGGGGGTAAGTAAGAATGTGAGGCGAGATGGACTACATACATCGAACATTATGGTGAGTTCATAACTTCTTGATGTTATGTAGTCCAATCTCGCCAACATTCTTATCCATGGGACAGCGTCCCTAGCACCTAAATCATGGGAGGCTCAGTGGAAAATACTCCTGAGCACTGTGGAACCCAAGGAAGACCTGCCCCTAGATACAACATCCAACTTGTAATGAGTAATAAAGGTGTGAGGAGATGCCCAAGTAACCGCAGCACAAATATCATCCATAGACAATCTGGCCTGAAAGGCTGTAGATGTAGATACAGACTGAGTAGAGTGAACCTTCACCTGGAACAGTAAATCTTTACCCCCTGAGGAATAAATGAAAGAAATACAACTGAAGATCCACCTGGACAAAGTGACTTTGGAGACAGGAGACTCCATCCTGTTTTCCGAAAAGGAAACAAATAACTGATCAGATTTTCTGAGGTCTTTTGTTCTGTGCAAATAAAAACGTAATTGTCTGTGTACATCCAACTGATGAAATCTGAATTCTGCCTTGTTTGAGAACTGGGGGAAAAACACTGGCAATTCAATAGATTGGTTGAGGTTACTGATTGACCCCACCTTGGGAAGAAAGGAGGGGGTGCGGTCTGACAGAAACCCTGTCCTTATGAAAAATCAAATAAGGGGGTTTGATTGATAAAGCTTGAAGCTCCGAAACGCATCTGGCTGATGTGATAGCTACTTAAAAGACAGTCTTCCAAGTTAAGAATTTTAAATCACAAGTGGCTGCACACTCAAAGGGGGGTGAAGTTAAGACCCTGTAGAACAAAGTTTAAGTCCCAAGGCATGACAGGTTCCAATACTGGAGGACGAAGTAACAAAGTGCCCTTCAGGAAAGCCTTACAGTGTCTATGTGCCATCAGGCTAGGCTCGTCTGCGACATGAAAGGTAGAAATCGCCGCCAATTGGACTTTAATGGTTGCGGCCACTGAACCCTGGTTAAAGAGCATAGACAAGAACTCCAATACAGACAAAATTGGAGCTGTGTAAGGGTCAATCTTTTTGGTATGCGCCCAGATTGAAAACCTTTTCCATTTACTGTAATAAATCTTCCTGGTCGAGGGCTTATGAGAGGAAGATAAAATATGAACCACCTCCGGTGAAAAATGATGAAGCCTAACTAATGACGGAAGTGGAGTAGCCAGGCTGTCAACCGGAGGGTCTGAAGAGAGGGATGGAGCTGCCCTGACATGTGTGTCAATAAGTCTGGTTGTGGGTCCAGAATCCAAGGAGCGTCCATGAGATAGGGATGGAGAACAGGGAACCAAATTTGACGAGGTCAGTGTGGGGCAATCAGAATCATTCTACTTCCCAAGGATTGAGCTTTCTGAATAACCTTTGACAGCAAGGGGACCAGAGGGAAGGCATATAGTAGACCGGAGGGCCAATCGTGGACTAGAGTGTCCCTGAGTGACTCCCCCTGAGGGGGGATGAACGTGAAGTAGCTGCTGCATTTGGCATTGAGGGGGCTGGCAAAAAGGTTGCAGCAAGGCTGACCCCACCTGCGGAAGATCTGTTCCGCAACTTGACAGTTCAGGGACCACTCGTAAGGCATCAGAATAGCTCTGATTAGCCTGTCTGTGATCACAATGGACTTCCCCGGAATGTGCGTTGCCACCAGAAAACATTGGGAAGACACGGCCCACTGCCACATTCGCATGGCCTCTCTGCAAAGGGGATAAGACTTGGTTCCTCCCTGCTTGTTCAGATACCACACCACTGCCATATTGTCTGAGTGGACTGCAAAAGTCCCGAGAGGAAGAAAACTCTGAAGTGCTTGCAATATTAGTAGCACAGCTCTCATCTCCAGGACATTGATATGCAGATGCATCTAGTGCTCTTGCCATGTGCCTTGGACTATCCTGCCTAGATAATACCCCCCCCACCCCATCTGGGAGGCATCCGTGGTCACTGTGGCAATCGGGGGCGCAGGAAGGAAGGGCTTTCCTGCATTCAAGTTGTCAGTGCGAAGCCACCAACTGAGATCCTGTTTGCAACTACCTGTGAGTAGAATAGGGTGAGAAAGTAGAAGACGTTGAAGAGACCACAGGGCAAAGAGAAGCCACTGAAGGAGCCTCATATGTAACCTTGCCGGAGGGACTAACATAATCATAGCAGCCATTGTCCCCAACAGTTGGAGGACCCATCTTGCCTTTGCTCTTCTCAGAGGGAGCAAGGTGTGAACTTGTTGTAGGACTCTCCTGTGTAGAAACACCCGCATGAGGACGGTGTCTAGTTCGGCGCCTATAAAAGTGACACGCTGTGAGGGCAACAAGGCAGATTTTTCCCAATTCAATGTGATGCCCAACTGTTGACATAGGTTGATAGTAGTGTCCCTGGTCTGAAGTAGTAGATGCCTGGTGGTGGCAGTAAGGAGCCAGTCATCCAATACGGAAACACTTGGAATCCCTGACGTCTCAAGTGAGCAGTCACCACTGCCATGCATTTGGTAAACACCCTGGGGCTGTGCTGAGACCAAAGGGCAGGGCTCGAAAATGAAAATGACTGGCTCCCAGCCAGAAGCATAGGTGACTTCTGGATGCCCTGTCCATCTTTATGTGGTAGTAAGCATCCTTGAGGTCGATGGAGCACACCCACACTTCTTTTCCCAACAATGGGAGAATAGACTGCAATGTGACCATTTGGAACTTGGACATTTGCACGTGGGTGTTCAATTGGCTGAGATCCAATATGGGTCTCAGGTCCCCTGTCCTTTTCGGCACCAAAAAGAATCTGGAGTAAGTCCCTAATCTGATCTGGTCTGAGGGGACATGTTGGATGGCTCCTTTTTCTAGCAGCTTTGAAACTTCTGAAGCTGCGTAATCCCTTTGACTGGGTGGAACATCTGGGATTTTCTTGATTGGAGGGGGATTTGATGAGAAGGGGATGACATATCCTCCAGAAATTATTCGTAGAACCCATTGGTCCTGGGTGATGTCTTGCCAGGCCTCCAGGTATAATGAAATTCGACCCCCGACTGGCTCCTGGAACGCACAGTCGGGCCTCCCATCAGGAACAGCAGTAGGGAGAACCACGAAAGGAATTGCGGTCTCCTGAGTTGCAGGGGCCTCCTCTGCCCCTAGGGCGGCATCTCCCTGAATAACCACCCCCTCCCCTGCCTCTGGAGGGGGGCTCACCTTGTGCACCGGGAAAAAACCTCTGTGATTTCTTGAACCACATTTTGCCACCCCTCTGGGCCTTGGGATAAGGCCTAGAGGGAAGGGAAAAGTGGACTCCTATGGCAGACAGAGTTTTTCCCTCCTGCTCGCACCTGGTGAGAGTGTCTTTCACCTTGGTTCCGAACAAAGAGGAACCATCAAAAGGGGCATCGGTGAATGAAGACTTGAAGGCCTCTGCGAAATGACAAAGGCGCATCCAGGCCTGCCTCCTAAGAGCAATTCCTGAACTTGCTGCCCTACTCGCTCCTTCGGCTGCATATGAGATTAGCCTCATGGAGGAGTTTGCAATGGAAATGAGGGTAAACATCTGAGCGTTGACCGTCTGGGCCACCACCTCAGAAACATTACCTGTGAGAGTATCTCCAAGCTTCTTGAGGAGCTCTCTCTGGAGCTGTGTAAAGTGTGATAAATAATTCAGTGACCGTAAGGTAAAGGATGCTGAAGAAAAGGTACGCTTCCCGTACCGATCCATGGCCCTAGATTCCTTGTTAGGGGGATGGACGGTGGAAGAAGTCTTGGCTAATTCTTTCTGAGTGGCAGCTGCCACCACGATGGCATCCCCAGGGACTCCCTTGGACAGAAATTCCTTATCAAGAGGAGCAGACAAAAATTTATTGGGTCTCCTGGGGCTGGTTCCACAGAGTCAGGGGTTTCCCACACCCTTCGACAAACCAAATCCAGAAGCTCATCGAAGGGTGGAGATACCCAGGAGGCAGAGGGCTGAGCACCAAAGGCATTCAGGAAAACCGACTCCTCGGAGGGGGCTTTGGATGGCCAGTCACCTCTTTGTTTCAAAATCTCTAGGATGTCAGAGAAAGAAACATCCTCAGAGGATGACTTGGGGGACCCCTCCGATTCCTCGAGGTCGGTGTCTGATGTGAGAGACTCATCTTGGTAATTATGTACTTCCTCTTACACGTCTTCTTTCTGGGTGGCTCCTCAGGCAAAAACTCTGAGGGGGCCCTCAGAAATGTGGGGACCACTCATGGGGGTACCCTGAGGCCTTGGGGCTCCACTGTCTAGAGATAGATGGCGATCAGAGACCTGCACCGGTGTAGTAGGAGACAGAATGACTGACCTGCATGATGCCGCTGACGACCTGGCCAGCGCGCTCCGCATGGCCTCAAAGGCTGGCCCCCCCGAGTCCGAAGAACGACCAGCCTCCAAAGCCACAACAGGAGTCAAACTTCCCTGCGCCGAAGCACCGAGAGGGAGACCAGGAACCGAGAGGTGTCCCGAAGCCTCTCCCTCGGGTCCGACCTAAGAATACTGAGTCCTAAACCCCGTGGACGGCGCCGACAGGGTTGGAGCTGACGTCGGCACTGATAAGCCAGGAGGGGCTGTCGGAACCGACCTAGGGACATCACACGGAACCAAGCACTCCAGCTCCGAAAGCTGAGGTGTGCTCTGAGGAGGAAGTATCGAAGCAGGGTGAGGGACGGGGGTCGGAGCCGAGAACAATTTTGCCAGAACCGGTGACTGAAGAGTCTCTGCACCACTCTATCGACGTCCACATCTGATAAGGTCCTGGAGGATTTAGAGGATAGAGAAGGAGATCGACACCTCCTCTCCCGAAGGGGACCTGCGAGGAGAGGATACTAGCCTAATGCTAGGCGATCAGCTCCGAACAGGTTCCAAGAAGATTGGAGCCGAAGCAGGTTCCACAACTGACACTTCCTGCGGCCCCGAGGACAATGGAGCAGAGGACGTCGAAGCAGACTTTGCTATTTTCTCCGGTGGCTCAGAGGAGATTGATGGAGCCGGAGATCTCTTTTTTGATTTAGAGGACTTTGCCTTAGAGCTGGAAGCACTCTCCAGATCCTCCTCGAAGGAGGGTTTCAGAAGTCCCTTCAAAATCAATTTATTCTTCCTTTCCTGAAGAACTTGCGGACTAAAGGCATGACAGAAGCTGCACGACTCCTGGAGATGAATCGCTTCCAGACAATACACACAGACAGAGTGTCCATCGGTAATGAACATTTTATAACTGCACCTAGAGCATTTCTTGAAGCCTGACGGCTTATGCTCCTTAGTATCTTTGGACATCGTTAACCAACAATAATAAAGCACCAATGACAATTAATCACTGAATAAAAGGATCAACTGTCAAACAGTCACAAGGTAGGAAAAAGCCTACAACAAACAAATACCACAAGATCTCTAAAGTTAAACGATCCTTAGACACAAACACAAGGGGGAAAGGACTAATACCTCTAATTTAAACGGTTTTAGTCCCGGTAAAGTTTTATGACACAAGGAAAGCAAGGGGACAGACTAGGTCCTCTAACTGAAAATGGGCCTAGCCCGTTGGAAACAGCTAGTGGGATACCACAGAAAAAACGATCAAAGACACAACTTTGCCACAAGACAAGAACACACAATAGCTATTAAAATAGCTTTTTGTTTTGCAACAAATTCTCTGACAATGAAGAAAAAGGGTACTTAGCCACAGCCAAGAGTGAGACCACGTCCGAGCTACACGAGCAGCAAACGAGATCTGGGGTAGAGAGCAGTGCAGCATGGGATACCATCTTAGCCCAGCCAATAAAAAGACTTTGAGCTAACAAAGTTGGCCGAGTCGGAGCCGACATTCGGCTCCGGACCCACGGGTAAGAATGTAGGCGAGATTGGACTACATAACATCATTTCTTTTTTCTCTGCTGCCTGCTGTGGTTTGGTTCATCCTCTTTTGTTTTTGGTTCACCTTGTAAAATGTTTTTTTAGGAGCTGGTGGTTAAGCATCATGTGCAGAAGAGGTAGACTAAAAAGAGTCCTGGGAAGTCTCAAAGACAGGAGGGACTGGAGAAGGGGCAGAGGTACCCATTTCCAAAAGGCTGTAAAATATCTTCTGAACATAAGAGATCTGAGTGGACTGCCATTCCAAGCTTGAGTACGGAATAACAATATGGAAACCTTATAAGAAAACAAGCATGAGTAAACTGGAAAGTACAGCGGAAATATACCAAGGGCTTCAATGGATGTGAAAATTTACATTACAAAAGACATACAATATCTAATATAATATATCTGAACTTGTACAGTGTCTTTTTCAGATATTTAAGAGGAGAACTTATTCAGATATGTACAGAATTTAGAGACAACTACCTCTGGGAATGTTTGGGATATCAAAAATAGTAGAAAATCATCAGACAACCTATGTAGAAGATTCTATAGAAATGAGAAGTGTACTAATTGGCTCTCTGAGGGTCAGCTGAAGCATGGAACAGACTACCAAATTACATTAAAGCAAACACTAGTTTACATATTTTTAACAGCAGCCTGGACGTTTACTATGGGGACTAGTGTACTGGTATACTGGCAGGCTACAAAGGCATTAATGCTGATGCTTGAAATATGTGCGTGTGTTCAAAATATTTAATCGTGTTCTGGACAGTTTCCCCAAAATAACCTTTCTCAGCAGGGGACTCTAGTGACAGAATCCTCTACGTCCAAAGAGTTTTGTCTGGGAGAATAAAGCTGAGAGTAACTGTTTAAAGAACAGTCAGAACTGTAGTCTTCTTTTTCAGAAGAGGAGAAAACTAAGGCAGGTTTTAGAGAGTAATAGCCTGTGGTTGTCCAGACCCAAAGGAGGGAGGTTTCAAAGGCATACCAGCTTTGAACAACCCCTGTGAGAAATCTATCCACTCCTTTTCCCTAGCTGCTGAAGGAAAGGCCACATACCTAGTCTTTTGTTTTTTGGTTTTTTTTTCTTTCTTTTTTGGTAGCGCTGTCTGACAAGATGAGAAGTGAAGGTATGGAACCCTGTTTAACTTTTATTAAAGAGCCTGTGATCTTTTCCCTAACTAAATTCTGAGAGATGGTGTGATGTCCCCAGGAAATGATGAGTCATATTTCATTGTATTTATCAGTTTGCAAGGATTCTGGAGACATATCGCCTCCAATGGGGTCTCAGAAGTGGGCAACTGAGAGGAAACATGGCTTAATGCGGCTTCTGGAACGTCAGTGGGTACATCAGAGTCTGACACATTGGACTGTGGATCCATTCTGTGCCTCTAGTATTTTCTTTGGTAGAAGAGTGATGTCCGAGGATGCAGATTCAGCTATCCTGGACTGGGTCAAGCGTTTAAGAAGCTGAGACTCTACAAAGGTGTTGAGAAAAGAAAGCCTTAACCTAAGAGTTTTGGGAATAAAAGACTGACAAACTGAACAAGACATGTGACCCTGTTTTCGGGCCTAGGCAAAAGAGACACTTAACATAAAAATCTTTGTATGGGATCTGCCTAATGCACTCACACTTTGAGTGAGCACTTTAAACTGACTGAATTATTTGTAAAGGAAAATTTACTTTTTGATCCTTTTAAGGGATGGGTGTACTCTTGGAAAGACTTTTTTCGGTCTTTTTCTTAAACTTAAGTGAGTGCATGAGTAAGGTTTCCCTTTAGGTACATAAGGGAAAGATAAACACTGGATATGAGTGAGCATTATAAACTGACTAAACTTTTTGTAAGGGAATGCGTTTGTACTCCTCAAGTCCTTTTAAGGGCTGAGTGTACTGTTCGAAAGACTTTTTTTCTGAGTATTTTTCTCGCACTTAAGTGAGGGTGTGAGTAAGTAAGTGGAGACGTTTCCCTTTAGGTACATAAGGAAAAGATAATGAGTGTGTCATGTCTGCTGTGACACAAAGAAGAAATGAAGTGTTTTCGTGTCTTTGATGTTAAGCATGGAAGGTAGGAATTTTTTTTTTAACATTAGGCTATAATGGAAGAAATGGATAATTTTTGCCTTATGGACCTTCTTGATAGACGTTATCTGATTAAGTGTAAGGTTTGTAACATGTTTAGTATAGATACTGAGGGCTAGGTTTGTAACATGTTTAGTATAGATACTGAGGGCTAGGACTGTGAAAATTAAATTCATACAAAATGTAAGGAAATGGAGAAAACTATTAATAGAAATATACATATTGATAAAGAGGGGCAAGTAGATTTAATAACAGATCACCATTTATTACATACAGTTAAGATCTTAAAAATTAAGAAAATACAAACTGCCCTTATTGACTGGAATGATAATAATGGAAACTTTGATGTAGTGGAAGGTTTAAATTGTCCTTTTTCAGGAAATAGGTTTACTTGCATAAATGTCAGGTGGGGGAAATAAACAATTGTTTAGTAAGGGGCTGCAAACATCAGCCTTGTTAATTTCTGATGCTAGTAATATGGGAAGTTTACCCAAGACTACAAGGGGTCAAATCACGATCACAGTTACAGAAGATCTGGCAGATAAGTTGGCAGGGAATTTTTGATGGGCTAATGACGAAGACAATATACAAAAGACAAAGGAGGGTAGGAACTAAAAGGGGTATAGATCAAGATGAGATTGATGGAATAGATGAGGAAAATGTTAAAAAGAAAAGGTGAAGAGCTTTAGGTGGTATAGTTCTACAAAACAACATTGGAGTTGTGCTTAATAATGAGACGCAATCAAAGTTCAATAAGAAAAGAAGCATCATTAGTGATTCTATGCTGAGGGGTATAGCAAATATGACATCAGGTTCGAATAAAAATTGGGTTACAGTTACAAGTCTTAATGGAAGTAAGATGTGGGATATACTGAGAGCAATAAAAAGACTTTTTAGCAAAGCAATAAAGTACAGTAAGGTTATAACTGTTGCAGGTGCAAATGATGTTGACAGGTGTAATATACATTTACTTGTTGATATGAGACATTATTGCACTAAGAGTGAACAACTTGAATTAGAGTTTATTGATGTTATTCCTACACAAATATTTGGATTAATGTTTAACAAAAGGTGCTAGGGCACTTACAATTTCTTTGGGGAAGACATGCATAAAGACGGGTAATTATGTTATGAGAAGACTTTCAATACAGGCTTGATTATTTTTGGAAAGAGAAGTTATAATTAAATTATAATGGCAATAGGTTCATTAGGGGAAAATGTGGGGGCATGTGGAGTATTTTTTATTGAGAACAGAGAATGTAAGAAAAGTTTAGAAATGGAATGGATAGCATCTTAAATTTTTTGTATGTGTAATGCTAGAAATTTCAATACATTCATAAAGTTAGAAGCCAGAGCTATAACACATAAAATTGGTGTGTTCTTAATTACTGAAAAAAGAAGTTATGTCTTACCATAACGTTCCATCTGTGTTGTTGATCTTCGTTCATTCATTACCAATGGGCTATCGGTTCCGTCCTCGGAACCAAGCCGGCCATATATCAAGCTTGCATCAGCCAAAAACTCGCGAGCCTAGTTCCTACCCAGAATGCTCTGCTCCCTGTTACCTCAGATCGAGTTTGCTTGTTGACAGACAAAAGTAGAAGCTACCTCTCATCATAACAGACCTACAATAAAGGAGTATATGAGATCAACCAGGAACCTCCGGAGGGGGACGGAGGGTGGGGAGTAATGAATGAAGATCAACAACACAGATGGAACTTTATGGTAAGACATAACTTCTTTACCTGATGATGTTAATCTTTGTTCATTCCTTACTGATGGGACAGAGTCCTCAGATACCTGTATCCCTGGGTGGCCCCCCATGGATGGACATTCCTGGCACCATGGAGCCAAAAAGAAGGTCTACCTCTGGAGGCCAAATCCAATTTGTAATGAAGAATAAAGGTATGAGGTTTGGCCCAAGTCACTGCTGAGCAAATATCACTGAGGGAAGCTTTAGCATGGAAAGCTGCTGAAGTTGCCATAGACCTTGTAGAATGGGCTTTCACTCTGTAAGGCAAGGTGATATTGTTTTTGTTGTAGATAAGGTAATGCAATTTCTCAACCACGAAGCCAATGTAACTTTTGAGACAGGATGACCTAGTCTTGGTCCAGAACAGGCCAGAAATAGCTGGTCTGATTTATGGGTAGATTTTGTTCTGTCCATATAAACTCGTATTTGTCTATGAACATCCAAGGAGTGCAGGCAATACTCTCCCTTGTTAAAGTGGTTAGGAAAAAATACTGGAAGGTCAACAGACTGGTTGACAGACCGCTCTGACACCACTTTTGGTAAAAAAGAATAATTAGTTCTCAGTGATACCCTATCCTTAGGTAAGATAAGATAGGGAGGTTTGATGCATAAGGCTTGAAGTTCTGACAAGTGTCTGGCCGATGTGATTGCAATCAGAAGCAAAGTTTTCCACGAGAGATATTTTAAATCACATGATGACGCAGGTTCAAAGGGGGGAGCTGTTAGGGCTTGCAAGACCAAAGCCAAATCCCAAGGTTGTACTGGTTCTTTAAAGGGAGGTTTTAGGTGAAGAACCCCCTTCAAGAAAGTTTTACAGAGTCTATGTGACATGAGCAAAGAATCCTGAAAACCATGTGGAAATTTGAAATGGCAGCTAAATGCTCAAGAATAGTAGAGGCAGACACCCCAGAGTGGAAAAGATGTGATAAGTAATCCAAAACCACCGAAACTGGGGTTGACAAGGGGTTAATTGTTTATTCGCTGCCCACAGAGAAAAACTTTTCCATTTACTGAGATAGATTAGTCTGGTGGACGATTTATGAGATGCAATAAAAATATTGCGCACTGGGGACAAGAGGTTTTCCTGCCTGGCAGTCATTGGAAATGGAGAAACCAAGCTGTCAGTTTCAGGGTTATAAGACTGGAGTGAGTCAGACCCTGAGGATGGGAGATCAACGTTGGGGATGGATTGAGGATCCACGGTTGATCTAGCAGGTGAAGCCAGAGGAAGGGGAACCAGACTTGTCGAAACCAATATGGAGCAATGAGGATCACTTTGCTTTTCAACTGACGTGCTTTCTTCAGAAATTGGCAGATGAGGGGGACAGGAGGATAAGCATAAAGTAGACCAGAGGGCCAAGCATGGACTGTCCCCAAGGGGGGATCAGGGCAAAATAGTTGTTGCACTTGTAGTTGGTTGGAGAGATGAATAGGTTGCAGCAAGGCTGGCTGCAGTGGTTGAAGATTTTTGCTGCGATCACAGGGTTGAGGGACCACTCCTGAGGTTGTAGAATGCACCTGCTCAATTTGTCCGCTATCATGTTGGAGCTCCCAAGAATGTGCGTTGCAATTAGAAAGCAGTTGGAAGCTATTGCCCACTGCCATATTCTCACGTCATCTCAGCATAACGGATAAGATCTGGTGCCCCCTTGCTTGTTGATGCACCAGACCACTGGCATGTTGTCTGATTGGATCACAACAGTCTCTGATGGAAGGATATAATGGAATGCTTGCAGCGCTAGCAGCACCGCCCTCAGTTCCAGGACAATGATGTGCAAAAGGGCCTCTGTCTCTGACCAGGTGCCTTGGACAGAGTTTCCCTGACATAGCCTCCCCCCGACCCCATCAAGGAGGTGTTCGTGGGCACTGTGGCTTTTGACTGATGAGGGCTGAAGGGGCGAGACCATTGTTGGGAATTTTGAGATGTCTACCAGAGTAAATCTTGTTTGCATCTCTGAGTTACACTTATGTGAAAAGACAAAGGATGTTGTAGAGGGTACCACTGAGTGAGAAGTAACCACTGAAGGAGCCTCATGTGGAATCTGGCTAGAGGAACAATGGTGATTGAGGCTGCCATTGGCCCCAAGAGTTGGAGTACAGATTGAGCAGGAGATTTGTGGTGACAGAGCAGTGACTGAACCTGCTGCCTTATTCTTTGAAGCCTGTGGTCTGGAAGAGATGCTGTACAATTTCTCGTGTCCAACAGTACCCTGATGAATTCTAAGTAATGGACTGAGGTCGTGTTGGACTTCTCCAGTTTATAGTAATTCCCAGGCACTGTGCTGTGAGGAGAGTGTAGTGCAGGGCTTCTTTCAGTAGACGCTTGGTGGGGGCGGCGAGGAGCCAGTCGTCAAGATATGGAAACGCCTGGGATCCTTGAAGTCGCAAGTCAGCAATAACCACTGCTGTGCATTTGGTGAACACTCTGGGGGCTGTAGAGAGACCGAAGGGCAGTGCTCGAAATTGGTAGTGACTGGTTCCTATGCGGAAGAGGAGGTATCTTCTTGAGCGTTTGTCCATTTTTATGTGGTAATACACACCTTAAAGATCTACAGAGCACATCCAATCGTCTTCTTCCAGAAGAGGACGGATAGCCTGAACCATGACCATCTGGAATTTCTCTGTTGTTACAAATTTGTTCAGTGTGATGAGATCCAGAATTGGTCTCTAGTCCCCCATCTTTTTTGGGACTAAAAAGAACTTTAAGTAAAAACTGGATCCTATCTGGTCTGGGGTGACTGTTTGGATGACTCTTTTTTGTAGCAGCTTTTGGATTTTGTATGCTGCTGCTTCCCTTTGACTGGGTGGAACATTGGGTAATTCTCTGGATGAGGTTGGACAAAGATGGAAGGGGATGCGATAGCCTCTGGATATTATCTGTTGTACCCAAGAGTCGATGGTTATATTTCACCAGGCAGTGGAGTACAAGGAAAAACGACCCCCGCCTGCTTCCAGAGATGAGCAGTTGGGCAATGTTTCAGAAGTGCTGATAGGGTTGCGGTCAGAGAAAAAAATCTCTGGAACCCTAGTTTCGCAGACCTCCTTTGCCCTGAAAGGGGAATCTTCCATTGGAGTTTCCCCCTCTGCCTCTAGGGGAGAACTTGGCATGTGCGTCATGGACAAAGCCATATGATTTCCTGTGCCACATCTTCCCTTTCCACTGATTTCTGGAGTAGAATTGTTGAGGAGTGGAATGTCTGACACCAAAGGCAGACAGGGTCTTGCCATCTTGTTTGCACCTTGCCAGTGTATCTTTAACTTTAGGGCCAAAGAAAGAAGCGGCCTTGATGGAGGCATTCATGAAGGAAGCCTTAAAGGAGTCCTCAAAGTCACAAAGGTGCATCCAGGCATGTCATCTGGTGACTATACCTGCACCTGCCGCTCTAGCTGGTCCTTCTGTTGCGTGAGAAATAAGACGCATGGAAGAATTGGAAATGGACTCTAGGGTGGCTATCTGAGAAGCTACATTGTCACAGACCTCACCAGAAACAGCTCCTGCCAAGGTTTCAGAGAGGTGATACGATCCCTCTGGAGCCTCGTAAAGTGTGCCAAATAGTTCAAAGACCTTACGGCGAAGGTCGATGAAGCAAGCACATGCTTCCCTAGTCTATCGCCCGGGACTCCTTGTTGGGCGGATGGGCAGTTTGGCTCTCTTCTGCTAAGTCTTTCTTTGTTGCAGCCGCCACCACCATGGCATCTACTGGAACACCTCTTGACCAATGGGGATGCTCAGCTGGGGGAGATAAGATTTTATCAGGCCTCCGCGGTATCGCTTCCATGGTATCAGGAGCCTTGCATGCACGCTGGACGATGAGGTAAGGGGCCGGGCATGAAAGGCCTGCAAGAATACGGATTCCTCTGAGGAAGGATTAGAGGACTTCCAAGTCACCTCTCTGTCTAAGGATCTCGAGGATGTCACCAAAGGACACCTCATCAGAGGGTGACCGTGGGGATCCTTCCCCATCATTAAAGTTAGTATCTTCGTTCAAAGACGCCTCAGTGGAACACTCAAACTCAGTGGGGGGTTCCGGGAAAGATTGCAAAGAGGGGATATCCTGAGGGGAAGAAACCTGAGGCCCTTGTGCCTGGTGTCCGGTGGTTGTGGCTTGTGAGAGTTGTGGTACAGAGGGGAGAGAGGACTCCGACATGTGGGGTGTGCCAGCAGAGGCAAGCACCTTCTCCATGGCCTGGAAGCCCAGCCTGCCCAAGACAACCTCGGAACCAGGGTCACATCCAGCCCCGACGAGCTGACCCCTAGACCAAAAGTCTCAAGAGGACTGTGAAGTGTCAGAGAGGGAGGATTCCTGGAAGGTGCCATACAAAAAATTGGCGAGGAATCATGAATGCCCTCCCCCACGGCACAGCCACTGGCCTAAAAACAGCCCGATGCCCAGATCACCAAGGGCCACAAGGACGACTCCGGCTCCAAAATGAGATCCACTATTGGGGACAGAGGGAGGGAAGCTGCTGTTGGAGTAATGGGCTTTGATACTTGGGTGGAAGTCAAACGAGGAGTGTACATTGGAGTTTGAGGAGGAATACGTTCACCTGAAGGAGGGAACGTGGGTTTCAACGGTTGAGAGAGACCTCTGGCCACAAGCAACTGGTCAACAAGCTGCAACACATCTTGTTCAGAGAGGCTCCTGGTCGACCTCATAGAGAAACCTGAGGGTGATTCTGGCCTTTCTAGAAAAGGACTACATTGGCTACCTTGCCAATCTGAGAGGTGTACAGCCCAGAAACGAGGATGTCTGCACCGAAGAGAATGGTGTCGAAGTAGTCTGCGCCGACGAAGTCAGCGCCACAGAAGCTGAAGGTGTCTGCATGAATGGGTACGGTGCCATTGAGGAAGGTGTCTGCACCGGTAACAATGACGGTGCCGAAAAGAACTGCACCGAAGAGCATGTCGGTGCCGAAAGTGTCTGGACAGTGGAGGACAGTACGTCATACTCGAGACCGAAGGGGATTGCACCAATGGTGCCGAAAGAGACTGTACCTGCATGGACGGTACCAGTAAGGGCTGTGACTGAACTGTTGGAGCTTTACATGTCTGCACCAGGAACTCAGGTGCCAGTGTCGATAAGAAGGACATGGCTGAAGCAAGAATCAACTGGGGCGGTGCCGTGCCTGGAGCCGAAAGGGTCACAGGTGGCAGCACCATAGTAGTAATTTTCACTTTCTTATGAGTCAACTCCCTGTGATCTCCAGAGGGAGATGAAGTGAGCAACCTCGATGAGGAAGAACGCCTCTTATGGGGTTTAGCAGGAGGGGGTGAGCCCTCCAACCCAGACTTAGCCTCAGAAAGAAAATTTGAGAAGACCTTTCAGGATTAACTTGTTCTTTCTCTCGTTAAGAGTCCTGGTTGAAAAATTTCTACAAATTCCACATGGGGGATCCAGAGTAAGGTGGGGGACATTCAAACAATAGACACAAGTCATGGCCATCGGAAAGTGGTAACTTGAGGCCACAATCCTTATACTGTTTAAAACCAACACTACTTTTCTTATCCGACATTATGATGTGGAGAAGAACGACAGTATCAAAGAGAAGAAGAAAGGCTACCCAAAAGAATAAGGAGAAAGAATGAAAGAAGGATTACCAATGATGGTAATGAAGAATTACTGTAAAGGTAAGAAAGGCGTAATAAAGGCAAAATAGATTAAAGGGAGAGAGTCTTAAGGATACGATAGGGTAGGAGAATAATACAAGTAAATGACGGAAAAACTTTAAAGTAGAAACGATATATAAACTTTTAAAAAATTATTCACTTAGCTGAGAGAGAGTGGCTTGACACGGCTGTACAGCAACACGGCAAACGAGATCTGAGGTAACAGGGAGCAGGACGGAACCGATACCCCATCAGTAAGGAATGAACATCAGCTCTTGTTTTTCAGAAGGAAATCCTCCATTAAATGTACCAAGATATATGACTCATCATTATGTTAGGGCAGGCAAGAAGGGTGGTGGTTTATTTATGTGAACACGAAATTTGTTTCTAATGTAACAATTAAATCAGTCAAATTTGAGATTATGACTGTTAGTATATTAGTTAACAATATAGTTAAGATATTTTTGTATAAAAAAAATATTACTAAGCTTGAGAATAAATTATGATTTAACAGTTGGTGATCTTAATGCTCCATATATTAACAGGAAAGGTACCTGTAATTCTACAAGTGTGTTAAATGGGTTGGTATGGAACTTGGTTAAGAACAACTAGTTGAAGACCCTACCGGGGGGGGGGTATACTGGATGTGGTATGGGCAAGGAAAAGTATTAAAGAAATAAAATGTAGTGTTGTTCCAGGGTTAAAGGGTTCAAACCTCTGTGGTGCAAAATGGAATTTAAGATTAAGTGGGACTTACTTAAATATAAAAAGGAGTACATAAGATAATTTTATAGAAGTGATTTTTTAAAGGTGTTTACTGATTTGAATTGGGATTGGAAAGAAATAGTATGTCATAAAATTATTGACATGGTTTGGGAACAATTTTTAACTTTTATTCACCAACTGACATGTTCCAATTATTTTGCATACACCTAGAGATTTAAAAACATCTTTTTAGAACTATGAACTTGATAGATTTAATAAAAGAATAACGTTTTTATGTAAATAAATATAGACTACAAATGAAAGTAATAAGGTTAGGTATAAGAATAACAAAACCAGACTTAGGAGACTTTTAAGGAAGGTCAGAAGAAGTTACAAGATGAAACTGGTAACATTTCTTCCTGGTAATAAGGTTTTTACAAACATCTTAGTCAATTTAGAAGCACAAATACTGAATAGATTACTGTGTATGATAATGAAATAATTACAACTGTAGAACATTTGGCTGATTTTTTTTTTTGATACAATAGTTCTCTCTAAAGACAGAAAACGTGTAAAGGATGAGATTTTACTTCATTTGTATGGAGATTATTCTACGTTATTTGGACATATTAACACTAGAGATCTAGGAAAAATTAATTCTTCTTCTTCTGCAGTGGTCCTGATGGGATCAACAGACTTTTTTTTAAAGTTTATTTTAGAAATTCTTACGCCTTGTCTAAATGTATTTTTCTTTTCAAATAACTTTAGAAAAGTACAGCTGTGTGCACTTACCATAAATGTAGATGTTCGAGTGCATTCACTGTCGCAGTCATTACATTTGGGTAATCTGCTGGCAGGTTGCCCTCAGTCGGCCTGATTAACAAAGTCTTGGGTCCTGCGTCGGTTGCTGTCCCTTCTTCCATGACGTCAGGTTGTCAGGGGTATAAAACATGCAGCCGACGCCATTATGTCAGTTTTTCTTGCCCCAGATGTCAGGTGCCCCCCTAATGGGGAGCAATTAAACATAAAAACACAAAGGTATATCTCCAACAAAAAAGCAAATACACCAAAAAGGCTTTTAAGCATAGTAAAGGAAAGTAGAGGTATAGTTAAAAGAAGTTAGGGGGCATGAGGGAGGGTAACCAGGACTGCAACAGTGAATACACTCGAACAACTACATTTATGGTAAATGTACACAACTGTACTATGTTCTTCGTGTTTCACTGTTGCAGTCATTACATTTGGGTAGATTCCCAAAGCTATGGTTGGGAGGAGGAGTTTCGATAGCATTAGGGCCAGCTATAAGGTCCTGCAAGACTGCAGTGACAAAGCCAGCTCTGGATTTAGAGAAAATTAGCAAATGATAATGCTTGGTGAAAGTATGTACAGAACTCCAGGTAGAGCTTCTAGGATGTCCCTGGTAGGCACGCCTCTGAGAAAGGCTGCAGAAGTAGATGCAGCCCTGGTGGAGTGAGGTCTGATCCCCGGGGGATAGGTTTTCCATGGTGCTTATAGCAAAAATGAATGCAATGGCTTATCCATTCAGAAATGGTTTGTTTTGGAATAGCCCTCCCCTCTGCCCTGCAGCAAATGCTACCAGCAGTTATTCAGATTTTCTTTGAGGTTTAGTCCTGTCCAAGTAGAATCTAAGTTGTCTGTGCACATCCAAGGAATGCAGAATCCATTCCCCTTTGTTCTGTGGATTGGGAAAGAAGGTTGGCAAATGAATGGACTGATTAAGAGCCACACTGGATACCACCTTGGGCATGAAGGATGGATTGGTTCTGAGTGTCACCCTGTCCACATGGAAGATGATGAAAGGCTCCACTGCCATAAGGGCCTGTAATTCAGATACCCTTCTAGCTGAAGTGATTGCTAAAAGGAAAGCTGTTTTCCAAGAAAGAAATTTTAAGTCTGCAGTAGCAGCTGGCTCAAAAGGAAGTAGAGTGAGTTTCTCCAAGACAAAGTTAAGGTCCCAGGCTGGGGGTGAAGCTCTCCTGGGTGGTCTCAAATTGTTGGCCCCTCTGAGGTACTGCTTGAGAACTGGATGAGAGAAGAGGGGAGGTTCTGTGTTATAATGAGCTGAAATGGCTGAGGCGTGAATTTTAATGGAGGAAAAAGATAGGCCCTTGTGAACCATCTCAGTTAAGTATTGTAAAATCTGAGGTAAATTGGGCGCTGCTGTGCTCATCCCTTGAGATTGGTTCCAGGCACAGAATCTTTTCCATTTTTCAGCATAAGATTTTCTAGTACTAGGCCTCCTTGCCTCTAAGATGACATCCATCACAGGTTTCCTGAGGGATGGTAAGGGAGTGTTTAAGTAATTAGCCAGGCTGCAAGGTTCAGTGTTGGAAGCTGAGGGTGCAGAATCTGGTTCTCCTGCTGAGACAGCAGGGAAGGAGTCTGAGGCAGGTGCCATGGAGATAACCGTGACACATGCAGGAGGGGGTACACCAGTGTTGACGCGGCCAGTCTGGAGCAATCAAAATCATCCTTGGTTTGTCCTGTATGACTTTTAGTAGTACTTTGGAGAGCAGAGGAAGTGGGGGGGAAGGCATAAACTGATAGGTTTTTCGAGCTGAAGGACAGAGCATCCACTTTCCAGGCTTGTTTGTGGGGAGCCCTTGTGTAAAATTTGTCCAATTGGTAGTTCTGGGGGGAGGCAAACAGGTCTATATCTGGGCTCCCCCATTTGCTTGTCAACATGTTGAAAATCCTTTGTTCCAGTTTCCACTCGTGTGGGTCCATGAGGTTTCTGCTTAGTCCGTCTGCCAGTGTATTTAACTTTCCTGGCAGGAATTGAGCTTGTAGGTGCACTTGGTAGCTCAAGGCTGTGTTCCACAATGCCATGACTAGTCTGCAGAGGGGGTAAGAATGTGTACCCCCCTGCTTATGTACCACATAACCTTGGTGTTGTCCGTCTTTAAAATAAGTTGTCCTGGAAGAATGTAGTCCTTGAAGGCTGTCAGAGCATTCTGTACAGCTAACATTTCTTTTTGATTGATATGCAGGTGCATTTGACTTGGGTTCCATTTGCCCTGAATGCACTTCCCTGCCAGGTGAGCCCCCCCATGCATAGTCTGATGCATCTGTTGTTAGGGTTTGGGCGGCAGGGTGTGGTGTGAAAGGTAGTCCCTTCTTTTGGTGGCAGGCCTCTGCCCACCAAAGGAACTCTAGGGGTAGGCAAGGTATGATAGGAATCATTGTTTCTAGGCTGTGAGAATGTTGACTCCATAGGCTTTTTAGATACCACTGTAGTTTCCTCATATGCAGTCTTGCATATGGAATTTAAACAATGCAAGAGGCCATGAACCCCAAGGCTTGCAGTATTTGTCTTGCAGATAGCAGGGTTTTTGTGGCCACTTGTTTGAAGTAGGTTGTCAAATGAATTTGCTTTTCTGGTGTGAGGTAAGCCATCTGGGAAGTTGTATTCAAGCTTGCTCCCAGGAATGTAATTTGTTGACAGGGTACCAGTTGGGATTTCTTTTCATTTATGGTGTACCCCAGACAAGTTAGAACCCTTTTTACAAACGCCAGATGATTCAAAAGTATGTCCTGGCTTTCTGCTTGAATTAGACAATCGTGCAGGTATGGGTATATTTAAATACTTCTTTGCCTGCAAAATGCAATAACTGGAGCTAGGCACTTTGTGAATACCCTGGGCGCAGTAGATAAGCCAAAGGGCAGTGCAGAAAACTAAAAGTGCGTGTACCCTGCTTTGAAGTGTAGGTATCTTCTGCAAGATTCCCTGATTGGGATGTGCAGGTATGCTTCTTTTAAATCTAGTGTTGCCAACCAGGCGTCTTTGCCTAGCATAGGAAGTAACTGGTGAAGAGTCAGCATCTTGAATTTTGGAATCTCCAGAAAGGTGTTTAGAATAGACAGGTCCAGGATTGAACGCCATGATTTGTCATTTCTGGGTACCAGGAAAAGTCTGGAGTAGAAACCTTGCCCCTTTTCCTGTTCTGGTACCAGTTGAATAGCTGCCATGCTTAAGAGAGAAAGTACTTGTTTTTGAGCCTCTGCCCACTGATTTGGGGATAGGTCCGGCCACCAACTTGGCATTGGCAATGTGTGGAATTGTAATCTGTATCCCTGGGACACTACATTTAAAACCCATTTGTCCTGGGTAATGAGTTCCCAGTTCTTTGCATGAAGAGCAATCTTTCCCCCCAAAGGGGCAGTCAGAAGATAAGTGCTTGGAAATTTTAAAAGGAAGTCAATGAGAGAGTTTACCATAGGGGGGTGTCTTGTTATTCCCAGACTTGAAAGTGGAGGCCCCCCCACTGCTTAGTTCTGCAAGTCCCCTGGGACTGAAACCTGGGGGCTTTGCTGTGTCTGGGTTTGGCTTGAGAAGACCTGGAAGGGGCTGGAAAGGACCAATTCTTAGAAGGCCAGTGCCTACTAAATCTACAAGGCTGAACTTGTAAAAAATCTTTAACAGTTTGCATAGATTTAGCTTTATCTTCCATCTTTTTAAGAACTTCTTCAGCCTTGTTGCCAAACAGGCGGTCCTGATTTAAAGGAGCATACAACAATTTAGCTTTAACATGATCAAGCAAATATTGCTCCTTAATTCAAGCATGCCTTCTAAGCACACACCCAGTAACAGCAGCCTTGCAAGAGGCCTCTAAAGAATCAAAACCACATTGCAAAGTGTGTTTTCCAACTTGTTCAGCAGAATGCATTAAATCCAGAAGTCTTTATTTTCCACACAGTCAGGAATCAACATAATTTTCTGTTTAAGCAGTCCAATAACATGTTGCTGATATTTTAACATATGAAATTGGCAGATTAAAGCTCTAATTGCCAAAGTTGCTGAAGTATAAACCTTTTTTCCCCATCTATCCAGCGCCCTGGAGTCTCTATCAGAAGGGGCAGGATTTTTAGCAATAGAAGCCTTAATGTCCTTGAGCCCCTGTGAAATAGTCTCTGGATCTGCAATAGGATTTTTGAAAAGGAACTTGAGGGACTGTGGGACCCTGTAGTATCTGTCAGGTTTACTGGGACCAGGAGGCAAACTGGATTCCGAGAAAGCATCATCACCAATGTCTAGTACAGGAGGAATAGCCAAAGGCCAATGAGGAGGAAGGAGAAGGAAATCCCTTAGCCTCTTTTATGAATCAGAAATTTCCTGGCTTTCCCAGTGAAAATGCTCCCTTAGAGTATGTAAGGTTTCCCCAAAAGAAAAATCCTCAGGAGGGGAAGCAGAGGGAATAGAGTCCTCTGCATCAGAATCCTCATAAATAGGTAAGGACAAATCCAGGTCATCAGAAGAGTCAGAAAAAACAGAATCCTGATCAGAAGATTCATAATCAAGCTCAGCCCTAGGCCTCCTGGGGGGGGGGGGGTGGCTACCCCTGATTAGAGTTATTAGATCTTCAGCCATTTTTATCATTTCATTTTTAGGCATAGAGGCCTGAGCATGTGGCCTGGGCATCGTTTTTTTAGACATGGATCAATATTTAGGCCTTAGTAATGAAGGAGGCGTCGATTTAATATTCCCAGTGGAAATGCTCCCTTAGAGTATGCAAGGTTTCCCCAAAAGAAAAATCCTCAGGAGGGGAAGCAGAGGGAATGGAGTCCTATGCATCAGAATCTTCATAAGTAGGTAAGGGCAAATCCAGATCATCAGAAGAATCAGAAAAAACAGAATCCTGATCAGAAGATTCATAACCAACTTCAGTCCTAGGCCTCTTAGAAGGGGGGGGGGGGGTTGGCTACCCCTGATTAGAGTTTTTAGATCTTCAGCCATATTTATTTGTTTTTTAGGCATGGATCAAGATTTAGGCCCAAGTAAAAAAGGAGGCGTTGATTTAATATGCAAGTCCGTAAGCCTGAATACACCCGCAGAAGCCGGTGCCTGCACAGCGGCTCCGGACCCATCCAAGTTAGAGACATCCGCGGGTTCCATAGTTGAAGTATCTCACGGTATACCGGACTATGAATGGGTCTCAGTAGAGGCCTGCGAATCAGAAGTAGCGGGTATCAGGGGCTGCGAAAGTGCCTCACTGAGTACCGACGAACTGGTGACTGGCTTAGGAGAAGCGTCATCGGCAGTTTTGGACCTTGGCAGCCTGTCTCTGTCTTTATCTTTGCATTTTTTCAGAACCCCGGTAGTCGGATGGCTAACTGACGACATTTCTGGATAATTAAATTGAGAACCGAAATATTTAGAGGCAAAAATATACAGATGACGGATAGTGCACTGATTAAATAAAGCACAAAAGCGACAGCAAGGTACATCGTGGTCAGGGCCTTGGCAAGGAATACAGTACGAATGAAAATCTTTATGAGGTATTTGCTTTCCACAAGTAATGCAATTATTAACTTTTACTGACATCGGAAAGGAGCAAGAAAAAGTTTCCCCAACGGGGTACTTAGCTTTTAGTTGAAGACTTTGGTTCTGAAACTCGAAAACGAAAATTTCATGAGTCAGCCGACCGGCACTTGCAAAAGTACAGTTTTGTACCTACCGTAAATGTAGATGTTCGAGTGCTAATACAGCTGCAGTAATCACAGATGGGTTTTCTGCCGTCAGGTGGTCCCTCGGTCGGCCGAATTCCAAAGTCTTGGTCCGGCGTCGGTTGTTGTCGCTTTCTCTTCTGACGTCAGTGAGGCCAGAGTATATAAGACACAGCCGACGCCATGTTCTTCAGTCTTTCTTGCCCCAGATGTCAGGTGCCCCCAGAAGGAAGGCAATACATAAATAATGCTTATATGCATATACAAGCAATGCAATATAATCCAAAATCAGTGGTAGCAAGCAAATAAAACATAGCTGGATAACCCAGTCAGGTAGTGTGAAGAGGTTGTTAGGCCCCATGCCTTTACCAAGTGGGGAAGGAGGGAGGGAAACCTGTACTGCAGCTGTATTAGCACTCGAACATCTACATTTATGGTAGGTACAAAACTGTACTATGTTCATTGTGCATACAGCTGCAGTTATCACAGATGGGTAGAGTCCCAAAGCTATGCACAGGGTGGTAGGTACTAGGAGGAACTGGGTTGAGCCAGAATGCCCTGCAAAACAGCAGTGGCAAAGCCTGCTCTTGTTCTGGAATATAAAGGCAGGTGGTAGTGTTTTGTGAAGGTATGTACAGAACTCCAAGTGGCTGCCTCCAAAATATCTTTGGTAGGAACTCCTCTGAGGAAGGCTGTAGAGGTAGCTGTGGCCCTGGTGGAGTGTGATCTGATACCTGTAGGAACAGATTTCCCATGATAGGAATAACAAAACCGTATGCAGTGGCCTATCCACTTAGAAATAGTCTGTTTTGTAACTGGCTTCCCTTGAGCCCCCACAGCATAGGACACAAAGAGTTGTTCTGATTTCCTGAAGGACTTTGTTCTGTCCAAATAATAACGTAGCTGCCTATGGATGTCTAAAGAGTGTAGCAGCCTTTCCCCTTTGTTTTGAGGATTGGGGTAAAAGGTAGGTAGGTGTATGGCTTGATTTAAAGCTACCCTGGATACCACTTTAGGCATAAATGATGGGTTGGTACGAAGGGAAACCCTGTCCTGATGGAAAATGAGAAAAGGCTGCACCGCCATGAGGGCCTGTAGTTCAGAAACCCTACGAGCTGAAGTGATAGCCAGAAGGAAGGCTGTTTTCCAGGACAAATATTGCAAATCATTTGAGGCAGCTGGTTCAAAAGGAGGCAAAGTTAATTTTTCTAGTATGTAATTAAGATCCCAGGCTGGTATTGGTTGCTTCCTTGGTGGTCTTATATTCTTAGCCCCTCTGAGGAACTGTCGTAAGAGTGGGTGAGAAAGTAAAGGAGGATCCGTGTTGAATTCTGCAGAAATGGCTGAGGCATGGATTTTTATGGAAGAAAATGAAAGTCCACTGTTCAGCAGCTCAGCTAGATACTGTAATACCTGAGGCAAGTTCAGTTTTCTAGGGTCCTGGCCTCTTTTCTCATTCCAAGAGCAAAACCGCTTCCATTTTGCGGAGTAAGCTTTTCTAGTAGATGGCCTTCTGGCCTCCAAAATGACATCCTGCACCTCCTTGGAGAGTAGGGTCTGTTGTGGTGTTAAGGGATTTTCCATGCAGCGAGATTGAGTGTTTTCAGCTGACTGTGAAGAGTTTTGTAGCTGTGCTGAGTCAGCAGAAGAGGCATTAGAGGCAGGGACCAGGGAGGAGTATGTGTTAGGCTCCTCAGGAGTGGGTACCAGTGTTGCCTTGGCCAATCTGGAGCAATCAGTATCATCTTCGGTTTGTCTGTTCTTGCTTTCAAAAGCACCTTGGGCAGAAGAGGCAGAGGTAGGAATGCGTAAACTGTCCATGCTGTCCAACTGAATGAGAGGGCATCCACTCTCCAGGCCTTTGGATGAAAGGTCCTCGAACAAAACTTTTCCAATTGATGATTCCTGTGGGAGGCAAAAAGATCTGTGTCTGGCCTCCCCCACGCTTGGATTATTTCTGTAAACACCTGAGTATGTAACTTCCATTCGTGTGGATCTGTCAAATTTCTGCTTAGATTGTCTGCCAGTGTGTTTTCCAATACTGGCAAGTACTGTGCTTGAAGTTCGATTTGCCTTTCCAGAGCCAAGTTCCAAAGAGTCATGGCTAGTCTGCACAAGGGGTATGAATGTGTTCCTCCTTGTTTGTTTATGTACCACATTACTGTGGTGTTGTCTGTTCTTATCAGTAATTGTCCTGGATGCAGGAAGTCCTTGAAAGCTGTAATTGCATTTATTACTGCTAGCATTTCTTTTTGATTGATGTGAAGGTGCTTTTCCTTTTGGGACCATTTGCCCTGAATGCACCTGTCCATCATGTGCGCCCCCCAGGCGTAATCTGAGGCGTCTGTGGTGATGACTTGCTTTGCTTGAGGCTTGCAGAATGGGAGGCCTGTGTTTGCTTGACATGCTTGAGCCCACCATAGAAATTCCTTTTGCAAACATGGAATTATTGGTAGTATTGTTTCCAAACTGTGACTGTGTTGAGACCATAGGTTTTTTAGGTACCATTGAAGTTTCCTCATATGCAGCTTTGCACATGGGATTAAAAGAATGCAAGATGCCATGAAACCCAGAGCCTGCAGGATTTTCCTTGCAGTAAGCCTGGTACTTTTTGCTAGTATTTCGAAGTACTGAGATAGTTGCCCCTGTTTTTCTGGCGTAAGGTAGGCCATCTGGGTGTTTGTGTCCAAGTTGGCACCCAGGAAAGTTATTTTCTGAGATGGTGTTAGCCTTGATTTCTCTTTGTTGATTGTATATCCCAGAGAAAGCAGTAACCGTGTCACATATGCCAGATGTTCCTGAAGTATGTGCTTGCTGTCCGCATGGATCAGGCAGTCGTCCAGATAAGGGTAAATTTGTATCCCTTGAAGTCTGCAGTAGGCAATCACTGATGCCAGGCACTTTGTGAATACTCTGGGCGCAGTAGATAAGCCAAAGGGCAATGCAGAGAATTGATAGTGGATTGAACCTGCAAGAAATCTGAGGTATCTTCTGCAGCTTTGTCTGATTAGGACATGCAGGTATGCCTCCTTGAGGTCCAATGTTACCAGCCAAAACTCCTTGCCCAGCATGGGAAGAAGCTGCTGTAATGTGAGCATCTTGAATTTTGGCAGTAGAAATGTGTTTAGGATGGATAAGTCCAAAATGGGTCTCCAGTTGGTTCCTTTCCTTGGTACCAGAAAAAGTCTTGAATAAAAACCTTGACCTTGTTGGTGAGTAGGTACCTCTTGAATAGCTCTCATGCTTATGAGCTTTGAAATTTGTAGTTGTGCCTCTGCCCTTAGATTTTGTGGCAGGTTTGGCATGCCTCTCATTTTTAGAAGAGTGTGAAATTGAAATTTGTAGCCTCTGTTTATAATGTCCAGGATCCATTTGTCTGTTGTGACAATATGCCAATTGCTTGCAAATAATGCTAGTTTCCCTCCCAAAGGTGCTGCCAGCTGAGGCATGCTTGGCATGGAAATGAGGGAGTCATTGGGTTTGCTTCCTGTATTGTTGTGCACTGTCTTCGCCACCTCTTGGTGCTGGAGTTTGCCATTGTCTGCCTCTATATGAACCTTGTGATTGCCCTCTGCCCCTTGTGCGTCTGTATCTACCTCTTTGGGGTTTGTCAGTGGCTGGAAAGGACCAGTTTTTTGAAGGCCAATTTCTGCTAAAACGTGGTGGTTGGACCTGTAAAAAAGCTTTGACAGTTTGCATAGATTTGGCTTTTTCTTCCATTTTCCGTAGTATCTCCTCAGCATTAGTCCCAAACAGTACATCCTTTTGTAAAGGAGCATTTAGAAGTTTAGCTTTCACATGATCAGGCAAATTTTGTTCCCTAAGCCAGGCATGTCTGCAAATGACTGATCCTGTAGCAGCCGCTCTACTTGAGGCCTCTAGGGCATCATACCACATTGTAAGGTGTGTTTACCCACTTGCTCTGCACTATGCATCATATCCTGTAACTCCTTTAAATCTGGTTGTTCAGGTTGAGACATTTTGTTCCTTAATTGTGATAACAGGAACTGTTGATATTTAAGCATATGAAACTGACAATTTAAGGCCCTCATGGCTAGGGTGGCCGAGGTATATAACTTTTTACCCCACCTTTCTAAAGATCTTGATTCCCTTTCTGCAGGAAGTGGATTCTTGGCAGTGGAGGCCTTCAATCCCTTGGGGCCTTGTGAAATGGTTTCAGGGTCAGCATTATGGCTTTTGAAGAGAAATTGGTGAGAGCTGGGTACTCTGTAATACCCATCAGGTTTGACTGGTGCAGGAGGCAGAGAATCGGGTTAAGACAAGCCTCCGAATAGACATCATCCAGTATATCCAAAACAGGGGGTATAGCCAGAGGTCTGTGTTGAGGTAACAAAAGAAATTCCCTAAGTCTTTTCTTGAAATCTGAAAAGTCTTGGCCTTCCCAATGGAAGTGTTCCCTCAAGGTGTGCAAGGTTTCCCCAAAGGAAAAATCCTCAGGCGGTTATACAGAAGGAATGGACTGTTCTGCATCCGAATCCTCAAAAGGAGAGTAAGAGTGTTCCTCTGCATCAGAATGTTCTGATAAAATGGATCCCTGATCAGAAGAGGGTGAATCTTCCTCCACTCTGGGTCTCTTGTCTGGAGGGGGCTGAGAACCTCTGATAAGAGTAATTAAATCCTCAGCCATTTTAAGCATCTGTTTTTTAGGCATGGGACCTGGAGATGGGCCCTGTGCAACAGGCCTCGTGGGATGCCTGGCTGCTTTGGATTTAGTAAAGGCCTTAATTGAAAAAGAAGATGAGGGCCTAAATACACCATGGGTGGAGGTGGACCTGTCCACATTAGTAGGCTCAACATTAGCAGAGGCTTCGGTTGTAGTCTGGGAAAGGGCCGAGGTCCCAGCGGTCTCGGGTACAGAGGACACCGCCAAAGGAGTGTCGTCGGTAGTCAGGGACTGCAAAGGCGTCTCGCTGAGAACCGGACCACATGTAGCCTGTTTTGGCGTGGTGTCAGCGGGGACCGTGGGCCTCACGTGTCAGTCCTTTTCCTTGCGTTTTTTGGACAAAACGGTAGTCGGAGTGTCCGACGACAGTTTATAATCAAAAGCTTTACCAAAGTAGTGCTGGGCGAACTCCGCCCAACGCTTAATAGTGCGTTTATTGAAGGTAGCGCAAAAGCGACAGCCCGAGACATCGTGGTCTGGGCCCAAACAAGGTATTAAGAGGGAATGGAAATCCTTATGCGGTATTTGCTTCCCACAAGAAATACAATTATTAACTTTTTCTGACATCGGTCTGAGGCAAGAAAAGTTTCCCCAACAGGGTACTTAGCTTTAATGAAGACTTCGGTTTCCAAAATATTCGTAATTCAGGAGCTGGCCGACCGGCACTTGCGAACTGCTTCTGCTTCGGGCACCGCGTGGCAAAAAAGACTGGAGAACATGGCGTCGGCTGTGTCTTATATACTCTGGCCTCACTGACGTCAGAAGAGAAAGCGACAACAACCGACGCCGGACCAAGACTTTGGAATTCGGCCAACCGAGGGACCGCCTGACGGCAGAAAACCCATCTGTGATTACTGCAGCTGTATGCACGATGAACATCTGCTTCTGCTTCGGGCACTGCACAGCAAGAAAGACTGATGTAATGGCGTCGGCTGCATGTTTTATACCCCTGACGTCATGGAAGAAGTGACAGCAACCGAAGCAGGACCCAAGACTTTGTTGATCAGGCCGACTGAGGGCAACCTGCAAGCAGATTACCCAAATGTAATGACTGTAACAGTGAAACATGAAGAACATCGCTACAGATTATGTGTCCAGACAGTGGAAAGAGTTGCCACTTGTACATATTAACACAAGAGCTCTAGGAAAAATTAATAATAATTCTTCTGCAGTGGTCCTGATGGGATCAACAGATTTTTTTTAAGTCTATTTTAGAAATTCTTACGCCTTGTCTAAATGTATTTTTTTTTTCAAATAACTTTAAAAACAGGGTACAGATTATGTGCCCAGACAGTGGAAAGAGTTGTCACTTGTTTCAATATCGAAGGGAGGTGAAACTACATCTGTTGAGAATTATAGACTCACTCGTCTGACGAGCATACTCGAAAAATGTTTTGAAAAGGTCATTAGTAATTATATACTGGACATGTTAGGTTTATGTATAGACATAACACACACATTTTCCCAGGGAAGATACTGTATGACAAATATATCATCATTCTACCAACCACTAAGGGAAGCACTGGGGAATGGGTTATCTGTGGATGTTATCTATTTAGATATGGCTAAAGCATCTGACAAATTTCCTTTTCCTCAATCAGGTATAGATTATTTAGGGGTGACAATCTGTGTGTGTGTGTGTGTGTGTGTGTGTGTGTGTGTGTGTGTGTGTGTGTGTGTGTGTGTGTCTGTGCTTAGGAGTAAGTGTGGGTATAACAAAAAAAAAAAAAAAAAAAAAAAAAAAAAAAAATCATCAAAAGGAACAAAAAATAAAGATATTTTGTTGGTAATCCCTAAATCTAAAGTTGAGTTTTGAACAATTCTTTTCATTTTAGATCTGCTTGCTGGTGGAATTCTCTGCCTCATAGAATTAGAAGAATGGATACAATTTATTCATTTAAAAAGACATCAGATAACTATCTGGGTGATAGAGTTTATGATAGTAGACGGTTTGGAGACATGCTCCTTGAAGAGCTATTATGCCCAGAGTCTGAAGTATAGAACAATGAACTTACTCCTCCTAGATGACATCTATCAACTTTCAACAAAATAGTACAAGTAAAAAGAAGGTTTGCCAACAGGGAACTTGTCTGCAAAAATGCTTGAAGCAAAGGTACTAACAATCTAACAGTGATCAGTCCGACTGATGCACGACCTGTGTTCGGGCTGGCAGTGAGTCAGTCTGACGATCCACATTTGTATGTCCATATACATTTATGTATGCATTTTATATATATATATATATATATATATATATATATATATATATATATATATATATATACACACACACACACGTATGTATATATGTATATATGTATGTATATATATATATATATATATATATATATATATATATATATATATATATATGTATATATGTATATATGCATATATATATATATATATATATATATATATATATATATATATATGTATATATGCATATATATATATATATATATACACACACACACACACACACACATATATATATATATATATATATATATATATATATATATATACACACACATACACACACACAAGTGTGTATGACCCTGAGGTTATGTGTCGGATGCATACCTCTCAGCTGTCCCCGCTTTTCAGGGATGTTCCTGATTTTGTCTCAAATTTCATCTCTGGCCCTCTTAATCCCACCTAAAACTGGTGACTTTTGGAGAAAAAATGCTGAATTACATTTCATAAATAATAATTAGCATTATACATTTCCTTTACTTCAGAAAATATATATTAATTCACATTCAATTATTCTGTCAATGCCTCCAGTTAATAGTATTAATATTTTACAAGTGTCACTGGCTGTTCCTCATTACTTCTGGTTTTGTCCCTGATTCTGTTGAGATTTGTCCCTGAATGGCTGAGAGCTAAGGCCGGATGTATGACTTAAGGAAGATAAAGCTTTGGTACCCTAACCAAATGTCAGCAGTGAAAATCCCATATGTCAGCAAAACTGCAACAGTGATTTCACTCAAGACATGGGTCCTAGCAAAGACTGATCAAGAAAAGGATCCCAGTTTGTAGTGCTTTGCAAATGTATGTACAGAAGACCTAGCTGCTGCCTCTAGATAATTCTAAAGTCCACCATTTTCCAAAAGGCCACTGAAGAAGCCATGACCCTTGCAGAATGTGGCTTCATCCTGCCTGGAACTGACTTGCTATGGTGGGAATAACAAATGGAAACAACATGGGACAACCATTTGGAAATAGTCTGCTTTGACACTGGTTGAAATTTTTTCTTGTCTTGATAAGAAATACGTAATTGATAAGAATTTCTGAAGGTTTTTAGTTCTGTGAAGACAGTATCTTGACATTCATAATTTTAGATTCTAGAAAAAAAATGTAAGGAGATGGATAGAACTCGGACACCACTTTAGGCATAAATGAAGGCTTAGTTCTCAAAGAAACATTATTTCTGTGGAAAATGAGATAAGCCTGACCAATCATAAGAGCTTGCAACTCAGACACTTCTTGTAGAAGTCAGAGCAATTAGTAACAGTGTTTTCCATGTTAAGAACCTCAGATTTGCCTGATGAGCTGGTTCGAATGAAACGAGTTAATATTTCCAAAACAAAAGAAGATCCTAAGGATTATATACCTGTCTTCTAGGTGGACGGGTATGCAGAACCCCTTTCAAAAACATCTTGACATTGGAATGCACTGAAAGAGGGGGATCCATGGGCAGATATGCTTAAATGTCTGACAAACTGACCTTAATAGAGGAGTAAGATAAGTATAAGGAGTAAGGGGATAACTCACACAGTTACTATAGAACTAGAGAAATAAAAGCCTTAAAAGGGCTCTGGTTCTTAATATGGCACCAACTAGAAAATGGTTTCTGTTTGCTAATATAGGATTTCTTAGTAGCAGCTTTCTTTGTCTCCTTTAATATCTGCTGCACATCCATAGAAAATATCAGCCTAACAGGTATTAGCACTACATCATACAGGCAGTTATCATTAAAGTTGTTTCAGGTTTGGGTATATCAAACAACCCCTGCCTTGTGCAAGTCCAGACTGTGAAGAGGTTTGTGGCAACTGCTCTTGGTCATTTCCAAAAGAAGGAAGAACCACTGTTGACTGGGCCACATGGGAGCCACCACAATGATCTTTGAACAGTCCTTCTGAAACTTTCGAAAGACCCTGGATATCACTAGAAAGAATAGAAAGGCATACAGGAATATTCCCAGCCAAGGAAGAGAGAATGCATTTGTTTTCCAGGCTTGCTTGCAAGCAGTCCTGGAACAGAATTTTATCAGTTGTTTGCTCGGAATAGAGGTGAACAGCCCAACCTGAGGTGTTCTCCACAGCTGGGTCAAATCATGGAAGGCTCACTGATTAAAATTCCATTTGAGTGGGCCAGATATGTTTTGCTTTGATGGAATGTAAGATGCCAGTAGACAAACTGTGCTGAATAGCCGAATAACTATATCCCAGACTACCATGGCTAATCTACACAGAGGCTAATATCTAGAACCCCCCTGTTTATGTACCACATCACTGTGGTATTGTCTGTAATCAGTTGTAGACATCCTGGGGACCACAGATGATCAAGAGAGTTGACTGAATTAATAACAGCCAACATCTATTTTAGATCCTGCACTTTTAACCACAAAGACACAGCTCCCCAAGCAAAGTCTTGAGACAGTTGGTGCTACAAAGTGCATTGGAGCCAGAAGATAGAATGGAAGACCTGGATTCAGATAAAACTGGTCTCCCCAACAAAGTAGTTCTCTTTTTACAAATACCAAAATTGAACTGAAATGCCAGGGAGTGTTGATAATGGGACTAAACAGATTTTAGAATCCCTTTTGTGGAGTCTGGCTACAGGAATTGACAGAATCATAAATGTCATGAATCCTAATATCCTGAAAAATTCCTTTTCTGGAGTCTTGGATACTGTGGAAAAACTCTAAGTAAGTCATCTACATAAGGAAAAACATGAATACCTTGAAGTCTGCAATAGACTTATCACTGGTGACAGACAATTTGTGAGCATCCTTGGAATGGTGGATATGTAGAAAACTGAAAGTGCAACCTAGGCAGGGAAAACCATAAAATAAATTTGAAATCTGAGGCTATAGGAATATGATGATAACCATCTTTTAAATCTAGAGTTACAAAAAAAACTGAAAAGGGGAATAAGACATAACAGATTACAAAAGAACAGCATTGTGAACTCTGGGACTTTCACAAACTGAATGAGAAAGGAAAGACCTAGGACTGTTCTCCAGGAGGCTTTTTTCTTTGGTAACAGTAACATTCTTGAATAAAAACCTTTCCCAGACAAGGAATGAGGAACAAGTTTAACTCCACTTGCTGAATGAAAAGAAGAAAAAAGTTTGGCCTCGTGGTTGAGGAATCCCTGAAAAGGACGGAGGGACTTGCACAGCCATCTGTAACCTTGATGGATCACTCTCGGAACAGATATGTCTTGAGATTATTTGTTTCCAAAGACAGAGAAATGGAGAGAGAGATTTTGGGGAAGACTTACAAGAATATCAGGTCAGTTGCTGAAGGAAGCATTACAATTTAAAGACCATCAATTCAAATCACACACCTTCCTTGAGCCTCCTTGCCATTGTGAATTTCTGTGAGGAGTCTGATTATTTTGCTCTTTTAAAAGGATTCTGAGTTGGGGCAAAATGTTTAACACTTGGGGAAATGAAGAATGAAAATTTTGAATCACCCCCAAAATCAGTTAATCTCCTTATCACACACAGACATCAGCATCAGATTGTACAAATACAACCCTCCATATCAAGGAGGCAATTCAGACTTTCAGCTTTAACATCCTTTTGCAAGATTTGAGAATGCAGCTATGCAATTCTTCTTATGACAGACTCAGTAGCTGCTGCTCTGGAAGAGGCATCAGCTGAGTCACAAGCACATTTTACAGACTGTCTAATTGAGCAATGAGAGTACTCAGAGAATATCTGCCATTAGAAGAAGAAAAGTGATAATAATGTCCCTCATATTCTCAAAAGAATAAATCAAAAACTAATGGAAGCCTGATAATTAAGAATCCTAAAATAAGAGGCAGAGGAATACACTCTTCCCAAATCTATCAAAAGCTTTGCCATCCTTGTCAGAAGAGGAGGGATAAATATTTGCTAACGGTTAGCTCAAACACACAACAGCTGCTGCAGCAAGTTGCTGTAATTAATGACCTTGTGAAGTAAGCAATGCAACCACACCAAATTCATACTTGGAATACGGCAGCAGGCATAACAACAATCCCCCTCTCTCTCCTTTGAAAGTGTACAAAGCTAGCCCCTGGTTCCTACTTTTCAAACATGAAGGCCAAACACCACTAAGACAAATGCACAGCAGAACTCAAAATTTAGATATACTCATCAGCATGTGAAATCTTAATTAAAAATGGCAAAATATTAAAGAGTAGTACACAACGAAAGATACAGAATTAGGTGAACCTCAACTGTAATGAGCTGGGCAGCAAAAGAAAAATTCACCCAAAGCAGAAAAGTAATATACATGTTAAAAGGAAGCAAATCTGCATCCAGACAGGCAACATTCCAACAAAGAGGTGGCGTGTGTGAGTGTCTGTCTACATTCATTTCACTCTGTAAACAGTCCCAAAACAGTATAAAAAGCGATAAATAGAGATGAAAGCGCTGCATCGATGCCACAAACAAAACTTTTATTAAACCAATGCAAACGCTTTCATTCCGTACAAAAGTCGGACAAAGTCACTGCACTACATTACTTCCTTATATACCAAAAAAGGTGCCATAAGACCTACAACCACTTAAAGGACCAACATCATGGTTTACAAAGTACAAATAAAACTTACATCAATGTTCTAAAATTAAATGGACATTATAAAAACACTGATGGATTAAGTCAAAAAGTACATATAAATATAAAAATACACTAAATACTATAGAAACTATTCATAAAAAACATTCTTGTTAATAACATAAAAGACATGAAAACCATAATAGCATAAAATAAATAATGCCATTAAAGGCCTCTGTTATAATAAATCAGCCTTTAGTTTCAAGATGAGCTTAATGGATGTGTGGTCATTAAGACCTGGGGGAACAATAGCATTCTAATGAAGAGGTGTTTAATGTTGAGGTTCGAAAATTAATTTGTTCCTTGACAGGGGTTATCCTAGGAATTGGTTATATGACATAAGTGGATACGTCGTACAAAACAGTTATCTTAAGTATAGTCCTCTCTTGTGCAACAGCAATTTATCTGGTAATATGTTGAATTAAAGTAGTACCAACAATACTAGTAGTGATCACAACCCTTCACAGGTGCTTGCTGTTCAGTATTCTCCACTGTCAAAACCTAAAAAACTTAAACTGGCTTGAATTCCCTTATCTGCTTCTCTATAACCAACTCACTACTGCTCATAAAATCCTCTACAAACCTGATAAAGTCCCTGCCCTCAGATCTTTATTAAGTCCTTACACTAAATCTAAAGAACTCTGATCTACAGATAAAGTTCTGCTAAATACTACTAAATCAAACAACATGGGTGACAACTCACTGTTTTGCAACTGCATCGCCAAAAACTGGAACCGTCTCCCGCTAGACAACTCAAAAAACGTCCGTGTCTAAATTTAAAAACTTAATGAAACACTTTTCCAGATCACACAGGATATGCTCCTGCCTCAACTCTACAGGATAGAAATTACTTACCTCTCCCTACCTTCTTCCCTCGAGATGCCCCTCCTAAACTATTACCTTCCCAGTAAACACTGCTAGTGCTTATGTATTATCATGTTTACAGGAAGCTTAATGGTATACTGTCCGGGTTTCTTCCATTTTATATACTCTTACTGTCGATGCATATGACAGATTTATCTTCCCAATGCTTGCTAACTATATGCATATCTGTTTTTTACTACCCTTGTCTGTTCTCGTGTTTTGTTGAAATAAGCTACGTTTCTCTTTCATCACTATAATGTAACTGTCACAATCCTTGTACCTGTATTATTGTACATTGGATTTTATTGTACCTTGTATTATTATTATTAGTTATTATTATTTTTGTACTTGGATGCAACTAATTTGTATTTAGAGCTTTTCTCCCTGGGCCTATGCTGAAAATGGGCATATTTCCAGTCGGACTTTCCTGGTCAATAAATGTAAAATAAATAATGTAGGTTTAAACTCACTTCAGAACACGATTAAGAAACATTGGTCTACTGTTTTTGGAACTCTTGGTCTTACAAACAAATCGGGTTCTCAACCAAAATTTGTTTACAAAAACAATACGAATTTCAAAACTATACTAGAAACAAACCAAATGGGTGGTAGGGTAGGCATAAATGGATGTGGTATGATAAAATGTGGAGCCTGTCGACAGTGTAGATATATTTTGGAAGTCAGTAGTTTCACTGTACATGTTTTTTTCTAATTTAATTACCTTAAAAGGAAAATTTGATTCTAATACTAAGGGGGTAATTTACATGTTTTTTCTTTCCTTTGCAGACAAGAATTTATCAACATCTTTACGCCATCAGGAGTGAGAATCCAAGTAATGCCCTTTACAAACATTCCATTTCATGTAGTGACTTTAAGAAGTTTGAGTTTGTCATTTTAGAAAAGGACGACAATCCAGACAGATGAGGAGACTGGGAGACCTTGGTGGAAAAAAGGGAATTC